>NW_021823619.1:12500-17500 GCF_006345805.1 Octopus sinensis | reverse complement strand
CGTGTTACAATATTTGAAGACTTGCACATGTTTTAAGTACACACACACGCACCACACATACACACACACACACATATATGTGTGTGGTATATATTTATATATATAGATATATATATATATATATATATATATATTATAATATGCATTATACATACATACATGCATATATATATATATTATGTGTGTATGCATTATATATATATCTGTATATATATATATATTATGGTGTGTGTGTGTGTGTGTGTGTGTGTGTGTGGAGGCGCAATGGCCCCTAGTGGTTAGGGCAGCGGACTCGCGGTCGTAGGATCGCGGTTTCGATTCCCAGACCGGGCGTTGTGAGTGTTTATTGAGCGAAAACACCTAAAAGCTCCACGACGCTCCGGCAGGGGGTGGTGATCCCTGCTGTACTCCTTCACCACTCTTTCTCTCATACATACATACATACATACATACATACATACATACATACATACGTACATACATACGTACATACATACATACATACATACATACATACATACATACATACAAGTATGCATACATACATGCATACACGTTATCAATCATCTCGGAGCTCTTGCGTTGTGGAAGCAGACTCTTGCCCAACGTGGCGCCGAATTGGATCGAACCTAGAACTAGTTGTTTACGAAACGAACTTCAAATAAGTATATCTCCGTGTCTACACACATCCCAAATTATATAATTATATCTCCGTGTCTACACACATCCCAAAAGTTTTCATTTAATACGGCAAAGTTGAAGCTATGCGCCCGGAAATACTATTGTTGTTGTTGTTGATGATGATGATGATGATGATGATGATGTTGCTGTTGTTATTGTTGTTGTTTTTGCTGTCAATGACTTACGTCATCTGCTGTTATTTCTAATATCTTTTCTTATTCAATAAATTCATATCAAATGTAAAAGAAAAATGGCTACCACAAACAGTGATAACGAGTATCTGACTATAAATGGAAGCTGTTGTAACTAATAATACCAATAACAGTAATCATTTAAAGAATTCTTTAAAGATAAAGAAAATATTGGAGGTTTGCAACAAAGGAGAAGCTATTATAGCATTTAGGCATCAATTTGGTGGTACTTCAACAAATTCTTTTAAAACAATTTTCAAAGAATTTAATAAAGTCAAGATACTGAACATTCATTTAATCAACTCATAAGCGTGGTGTGTCGCAATATTATGTTTTGTTCTTCTGAGAAGGGGAGAGAAAAGTCCGAGGTTACAGATGATATTTTAGCCGCACTAACAGACGTATATTGCGGGAATTAGTGGTTTCGGGATCAGTCCTGCGCTGTGGTAGATTGTACAAGATTTTAGCAGCGTGATGCTCGGCTGACGAATGTCTTAGAATTTTATTTTTCTTATGCTTGTTTCAGTCATTAGACTGCGGACATGCTGGGGCATCGCCTTGAAGAACTTTTAGTCGAATGAATCTACCGCAGTACTGGTATTTATTCGATCGATTTCTTTTGTCGAACAGGTAAGTTACGAAGATGCGAATATATCAAAACTTGTTGTCAAGCGCTGGCAGCTGGACAAGCACACACACACACACACACACACACACGCATATGTATGTGTATATATATGTGAGTGTATGTATATATGTAGAAGGACTTCTTTCAGTTTCCCTCTACCAAATACACACACAACCATTTGGTTGGCCCAAGGCTATGGTAGAAAACACCTTCCCGAGGTGTCACGCCGTGGGACTGAACCCGGAACCATGTGGTTGGGAAGTAAGCTTCTAACCACACAGTCACGCCTATATAGTGGACAGAAACAGTACGGAAACTCATTGTCTGTGTTTGCAGACAAGTATATTTTGTATTCTAAATATAACTCAAAGACAAAAAAAAAATGAAGGAAAGAGGAGAAAAAGGAGGAAAAGGGAAAACAAAGAAGAGAAGAAAAGAGGGAGAGAGAAAGAAAGCAAAAAAGATTCAGTGATGACCACATCACTTTTTTTGAAGGGGTCACCATACTTAAACCCATTCTAATAATTGATAAATGACTAAATAATTAAATGAATGGTGATTAGGAAGTGGGGTTCCCCCTTCTCCATATCCCTCTCTCTATCAATCTATCTAGCTATCTGTCTGATTATCTATCTATCAACCTATCTACATACGTATATTTCTATCTATGTATCTCTATTGACATGGAACATCACCTCCAAACACAAAAACAATATTCTCCTCTTCTAACCCCCCACCCTAAAAAGAAGCATCTGTTTTATATAAATGTATAAGCTGTTTGTACATTCAGAAAATTCTATTTGACAAGTTCCAGAAACGAACGCAAACGCTAATAATAATAATAATGAAGAAAGAACAAAGATTTTTTCTAAAATTCTGACAACCTTTCTCTCAAAGTACATATACACCTATATATTTATATACAAACTTATTATTATATATATATTAATATATATATATTATATATATATATATATATATATATATATATATATATATATATGTAGACACATACATACACACACGTACACGTACACTCTACCGGTCATTTGCTACAACATCTGTCCGTGTTTGGATTATCTCTGCACAAGGGCCACCCGGACTCTCGCCTTCGCCGTGAACAAGATTAATCTTCTCCCTTCGTTCATTTGCTACCTCACTTCAACTGACTCCACCTCACACAGATTCCCACATACCACCCACATTCACATGCCCCTCTCCGCACACACCTGCATTTCGCCTACCTCATTACTCTCACCACACACCACTACATAACTCATTACTCACTTCACACACCATTACACACACACACACAAACAACTTTCCACCCCACTGTTCAACTCATTACTCACTTCACACACCATTACACACACACCTACAAACACCTTCCCACTCCAGACAAACTCGCACCCAACACTTCTCAGCACCCGCATCACACTCCATTATCCACATATCTACACACCATTTGTTCACACACCCTTCAAAAGCATTCACACATATACCCTATACGGGCATCCCTACACACTGTTCAACTCAGCACATACACCACACACAATCCCACACCCACGCAAGCACATTATGCGTGAACATAGACAATATATATACACACACGCAACACGCACAGACATAGGTAACTTTCGCCCACATACATATACTATACACAGTCACACACATACATGCACACATGCACACACTACCTGAACAAGCACATATTAACTGCTATACACAAGTATTTGCACTCGCGCGCACACAAATACACAAAGCGCACATCACTCTACACACAGAGGATAACTGCACACATACGTACATATGTCCATATGCACACCCTCATGCATACCAGTACATGTAACGCATATCATTCCACATAATATACGCACTGGGACACTTACACACATATACACACAAAGGTCAATGTATTTTTCAGTTCGCTCACAAATACATACTCCTACACTCACCTCAATTCATACATACACACTCACACACACCATTCTAACAAACACACGCGCGTGAGAGAATAAATTCGTTCGGCCGGATCACCGTAACTATCTCCCTCTCATTCAACCCTCTTCTGACTATTCAGTCATGTTGAAACGTGAGTCCTTAAATACTTGTTTACTCTCTGCTTTTTTTTTTCATCCACTCTCCTTTTTTTTCCTCTTAATACTTTCTATCAAAGAGCGTGAGAGCTCGAAACGTAATTTTTCCCGAGCGGTAAACTAATACACATGCTTGCTGTTCTTACACCTGCCTTCGTCCTTTGTTTTCTGTAAATACATACATACATACATATATATATATGCTCACCTTCTTCCTCTTGCGGCCCCTCTTTGAGGAGTCCTCCGCCTCCTCGGCCGCCTTCGTTTCCTCTTCTACAGAGGTCTCAACTTACTGCTCCAAGACCTTACTTTGTTATATGGCCAGGCTCCAGGCACCGATTACAACTGGGGGTGCGG
Source organism: Octopus sinensis (assembly GCF_006345805.1). Taxonomy (NCBI): domain Eukaryota; kingdom Metazoa; phylum Mollusca; class Cephalopoda; order Octopoda; family Octopodidae; genus Octopus; species Octopus sinensis. Next base: position 13,547 of record NW_021823619.1, on the reverse strand, counting down.
GCGACCCTCAACAATCACCGGATACCTGCACCCGGCCATTTTTTTAAAATCTGGAAAAACCAGATTGGCTGATGGGGTCAAAAGGGTCAAAACAGCTTTTGACCCAACCCAATCAGCCGCAGGAAAAACTTTCACATTAGGGAGCTTGGCTCTGCTTCCACCCAGACCCCGGCGGATAGTCTCCTCTATCCACTCGGGTTTTATCCCGGGTGGAAATCCGCAGGCTCAAGCTCTCGTCCACCTTCTCCCACAATACGTGGGAAGAAACAAAATTTCCACGCCCTCCAAGGGCTGGCTCGTAAATTTGGGAGCCTCTTCAGGGGTGTCACATAGCAACAAACACCGTTGCGTATTTGACACCCCTGGAAATGAATTTAATTGTTGGCAAATACTCTGTGAACTACTTTTCAATTACAGTCTTTTCGAATAAGACGATGGTGTCGAGTGACTTAGAGTAGGTCCTCAACACCACCGTCCTATCTTCACGGACTTTCAACCACTGTTTGGGTGATACAATCTCCCACTCTAAAACATTGTCTTCTTTTATTGCCATGTTTTGTTTAACTGTTCGAAAATAGTTCAAAATAAAACTTAAAAAGAGAGAAGAAAAAAATAAATCAAAAGAAAGTCACAATAAAATGGAAAAAAGAAAAGGAAAACAATTCACGAAAAAAGAAAGTCAAATAAAGTTTAGAAGAAAGAAAGTCAATAGTTCAAAAACACAGCAAAAAAGTCTCCCGGCCATTCGGTACTCCCGGCCGAGGTTGAACCCGGAACGCCACAACTGGAACAGAACTTCCACAAAAACTGGTATATAAATCGTTCAATCTTCGGAGGCAAACACTCCCCCAAAACAGCAATTCTCACAGTTATTTTTAAAATTCGCAAGAAGTGAACAAATTCTCCTCCAAGCAACATTACTCACAATTAAATGAGGAAAAAAATTCGCTCCACTGCAGGTAGACCAGAATTTAGAATCCAGTAGGACTTCCTGCTTGTACAAAAAAAAAAATTGCCGCAAAACAAAAAAAATTCCCACTGGACCCA
>NW_021823619.1:0-2500 GCF_006345805.1 Octopus sinensis | reverse complement strand
GTTTTGGGAGATTTAACATTTTGTACCCATATTTGAGTACAAATGAAATTTTGCTTTAGCCATTCTCCTATAGAGGTTTCGTCTATGTAGGTTTGCGGTGGGGTTCAAGGGTTCAAGTTCCGGCAAAAGAGACCGATAGAATAAGTACCAGGCTTATTAAAAGTAATTAGTGGGGTCGATACATTCGGCTGAAAATTCTTCAGTGCGGTGCCCCAGCGTGGCCACGGTCTAACGGCTGAAACAAGTAAAAGATTAAATATATGTATATATATATATATATAGAGAGAGAGAGAGAGAGAGACAGAGACAGAGACAGACAGACAGACAGACAGACAGAGATAGAGACAGAGGCAGACAGACATACAAGCAGGTTTTTCATAACATAAAATCTCGTTTCTCTGAACTCTTTAAATTTTCTCCTTTTTCACATATCTAGGCGCAGGCATTGTGATATGATTAAAAGGCTCGCTTTGCAACCCCGTGACATGTCCCTCTACGTGCCACCTTGAACCAATGCCTTCTAATGCATCCCCGGTCCGACTAATGACATGTGAATGGATTTGGTGTATGGTTACCGTGTAACAACCTATCGTATGTATGTGTGTGCGTTTGTCTACCTCACTCTTAACAACCGGTGTTGGTATATTTATTTCCTCATAACCTATCGGTTTGACAAAAGACACACACGTGCGCACACACATAGAGAGACTTTTAAAATAAATTCCTGGGATCATTTCTTTTTTCACCCCAAACCCGTCAAGTCGGTGCTCCAGCTCGGCCACAACCCAATGATTGAAACAAGTAAGAGATAAAAGATGTGTTGTATTTCTATAGAAACCATCTCTGACTTTTTTTGTTCTCTATTTTGTTCTCATTGAAAACAATACTTCTATTTTTGTTTGTATTCATATATTTGCCTTTCTTGTCACTCTATGTTTGATTTCTATAATGTTAGGTTTAGATATAACACTAAACAAGATATTTTCAGAATCATCCCACTTTCCTCTGTGATTACTATGGCACTTACACGCATTATTTCATTTAATCTTGCTAATAAAAATGTTTGCATCTCTTTCAATATGATTATATTGCGCAAGCCTACATTATTTTCTAATCGTTGAGATTAATATATATATGTATATATTGTTTGTACACAGGAAGCTACAATGGTTTTTCTTCATTAAATTTTCATGTCCAATACAAGTATCTGGAAGGAATAAGACCACCAAAACTGCAATATCAAAGGAGGTCGTAAAAGCAAAGTACCATATCATCCGTCACTAAAAAGGGATGCGTTCGGATCTCAGAGGGTTCCGTTTGAAAAATATATTGTAGGCTCTACCAAATGCTGGTGCAAGCAGCAGCTGACAAACAGCTGGAAATGCCGTTATAAGCAGTAGATAGATTTACTACAGGAATTGACATGAAATTCTGTTTGAAAAATGCTTTATAGCATCTTTCAGGAGAGGAACATTAATAACAGACAGTGATATGACAGCGAAGTGATTAATGTTATACAGCAATCGAGATAAGAGAATTAGACCAAATGTAGACTTATAAATAGTTAGGAATTAATAACGTAGACGTCAAACAACATACAAATAACACAAAGATTACCAATGAATATCATAGAAATATAATATATATTTAATATAACATCTCCGTACAAAAGAACAAGGCGACTGGAGTTAAATTCTCTGAATATTCCAGTAATTAATAAGCAATGTTAGACGAAGAGATGGCTTAGTGCTTAATATATTCGCTTCGAAATTATGTCTTTCATTTTCGAGTCTCTTGCATGACATCTTGCATATTAAGGATCTTTAGCGCAGCTTCGGGTTGACCCGATCTCAGACGGTGTTGAGAATAAATCCGGTTGAAGTAATGTGTCGGACGATCCCCTGGTATGCTGAGTAAATTTATTTAAGTCTGGCAGCGGTAGCTTTTGCCCAGATCAGTTCCATAACAAAACAAAATCATATAAAATTTAGTATTAAATATATGAAATATTCGTAACTGAGGGGACGAAAATAGGCCGAAACTAATTGTCTGGCGATCCGTGGCGTTAACACACAAGCATCTTTCAGGTTTCTCGGAGACAAAATATTACAGCGAACGACATTCCATATTTTCATATACAGCTTCTACCTGGACGGAAGCCATGCTGGGTCTCATTCAGCAAGTAATTTTCTTCTAGTCATTGTCATTTCCTTCTGACAATTTGCTCCATGACTTTGCTAATATGTGAAGTCAGAGTGATGGGCCTGTAGTTCCCAGTCTCTGCACTGCTTCCAGCTTTATGGATATGACATATGATGCCTTCCTTCAGCTTTTTAGGAAGTTTACCACTTGCAAGGAAACTCTGGAAGAGTATCTGGAGAGGTCCCGCTAATTGTTGTTTACATGACTTTAGGTGGACAGCTGGGAAACCATCGGGGCCAGTTGCCGAATTTGAGCTCATTTCGTCGTTGGCTGCTATTACATCTTCCTCTTCAATGTC
>NW_021823618.1:0-17500 GCF_006345805.1 Octopus sinensis | reverse complement strand
GTGAATTTATAGAAACGTCTATGTATAAGAATATACATACATGAATATCTGTATATGTATGTACATACATACAAACATATATATATATATGTGTGTGTGTGTGGTGTGTATATTCATATATACACACAAACATACACACACCTGTATGTGTAGAATGCGTGTACAGATATATATATGTGTGCGTGTGTGTTTCTGTATTGTGTCTTGAAATGTATTCATTTATAAATACGAAGGGTGGCTGAAATATTCATAGGCTGACTAAGATACTCTCTTGGAATGTGACTAAATGAAGTTTCATTTCCAACATATTCCACAAGCTTTTACCATTCTTGTTGCAGTGCTTGGCTCCCATTGGTGAAGAAGCTTTCATACTGTTTGTCAAATAAAGTCATCAGCGGCATCTACAATGTCAGCATCACCGTGACATTGGTTCTCAGCCAGCCTAGTGTTTTTTCATAAATGATAGTCAGACAGGGCCAAGTCAGGAGAATAGCGAGAGTGGTCAACCAGTTCAAGGACAAAGTCATGCACAGAAGTCATTGAAACCTAGGACTTTTGTGCTGGAGCATTGCTCTGATGAAACAAGACCCCTTAAGGCGGCAAGCTGGCAGAAAGCCATCCAAGAATTTGTCTGTCCTTGTTTGTCCCCTCTGTGTTTAGCCCTTTGTGGGTAGTAAAGAAATAAGTATTTCGTCTGCCGCTACATTCTGAGTTCAAATTCCACTGAGATCTCCATTTCCAGCGACTTTGAGGGCCACCTCCAAGTGGTGGCGGGCGTCAACGAAGAGCTCTCGACTACAACAAGACGACCAAAGTTTGTTATTTTTTTCCCAAGGTCTGGGGGTCTCCCGCCCCTAAGCCCTAGACCATCACCTAATCACCCTTGCCCCTCTTGTTGCTAAACAACAACAACAACAGCTGGCAGAATCGTTAGCATGCCGGGCGAAATGCTTAGTGGTATTTCGTCTGCCATTACGTTCTGAGTTCAAATTACGCCGAGGTCGACTTTGCCTTTCATCCTTTCGGGGTCGATTAAATAATTACCAGTTACACACTGGGGTCGATATAATCGACTTAATCTGTTTGTCTGTCCGTGTTTGTCCCCTCTATGTTTAGCCCCTTGTAGGTAGTAAAGAAATAGGTATTTTGTCTGCCTTTATGTTTTGGGTTCAAATTTCGCCAAAGTCGACTTTGACTTTCATTACTCTTTTACTTGTTCCAGTCATTTGACTGTGGCCATACTGGAGCACCACCTTTAGTCAAGAAAATCAACCCCAGGACTTATTCTTTGTAAGCCTAGTACTTATTCTATCAGTCTCTTTTGCTGAACTGCTAAGTTACGGGGACGTAAACACGCCAGCATCGGTTGTCAAGCGACGTGGGGGGGGGGGACAAACACAGACACATGTATATATATATATGTATATGATGTGCTTCTTTCAGTTTCTGTCTACCAAATCCGCTCACAAGGCTTTGACCAGCCTGAGGCTATAGTAGAAGATATTTGCCCAAGGTGTCACGCAGTGGGACTGAACTCAAAATCATGTGGTTCATAAGCAAGCTACTTACCACACAGCCACTCCTATGCCTATAGACACTTTTATGTGACACCACATGGGTGCTTTTACATAGCACTGCACAGGCGCTTTTACATGATACCACATGGGCATTTTTACATGGGACCACCAGAGGGACTGATATTAACACTTCAGCTGTGGAGTACAGGTCTTCTTGAAGACACCAGGGTGGGCAGCATGGTAAGAAGTTTGCTTCTTAACCACATGGTTCTGGGTTCAGTCCCACGGCATGGCACCTTGGGCAGATGTTTTCTACTCGAGCCTCGGGCTGGCCAAAGACATGTAAGTGCATTTGGTAGATGGAAACTGAAAGAAGCCCATCATATATATATATATGTATGTGTGTTTTCGTATCTGTGCTTGTCACACACTACCACTTGGCAGTTGATGTTGGTGCGTATATGTCCCTACAACTTAGCAGTCTGGCAAAGGAGATCAATACAATAGGTACCAAGCTTTAAAAAAATTAGGTCTGGTGATGGATTCATTTGACTAAAATACTTCAAGGTGGTGCCCCTGCATGACCACAGTCTAATGACTGAAACAAGAAAAAGACAGTTATACACACACACACACATACATACATACAAATCTGCACATACATGCATGCATACATACATATATGCATACATACTTGCATTCCTACATATATGCATGCATGCATGCATACATACATATATACATACATGCATGCATACATACATACATACATACATACATGCATACATACTTACATACATGCATATATACATACATATATACATGCATAGATGCATACATACATACGGATTATATATATATATACATACATGCATACATATATACATACACGCATACATATATACATACATGCATGCATACATACATACATGCATGCATGCATGCATACATACATACATACATACATATATATATATATATATACATGCGTACATACAAAAATACCCTGTTGTTGATGTTAAAATGCCAATGAAGGAACCTTGGACCTAGGTCAGAAACCGGTTCCTTCTCTATTGGCGAGAAATCTTGAAATCTGAATAATTACATACATACACACATACATACATACATACATACATATATATGTATGAGCATGTCTAGATATGTAACTATATACATAAGAATACATACATAAAAATATACAAATCTGCACATACATACATACATACATACTTACATAGATACATACATACATGCATGCATGCATACATACATACATGCATATATACATACATACATATACATACATACATGCATATATACATACAAACATACATACATACTTACATACATACTTAGATACATACATACATACATACATACATACTTACATACATACATGCATGCATACATACATGCATGCATACATACATACATACATGCATATATACATACATACATGCATACATGCAATCATGAATGCATACATACATACATACATACATAGATACATAAATAAATACATCCATACATACATACATACAAACGTTAATACCATGTTGTTGATGTTGAAATTCCAATGAAGGAGCCTTGGATCTAGGTTAGAAACCAGTTCTTTCTCTGTTGGCCAAAAACCTTGAAACAAACTGAATAATGACATATAAATCGAATTGAACCAGCCAGGATCCCTGGTCTGGTGGTACGTAAAAAGCACCATCCGACTCGTGGCCGATGCCAGCACCGCCTCGTCTGGCTTCCGTGCCGGTGGCACATAAAATACACCAATCCGACCGTGGCCGTTGCCAGCCTCGCCTGGCACCTGTGCAGGTGGCACGTAAAAAGCACCCACTACACTCACGGAGTGGTTGGCGTTAGGAAGGGCATCCAGCTGTAGAAACACTGCCAGATCAGACTGGAGCCTGGTGCAGCCTTCTGGCTTCCCAGAACCCCGGTCGAACCGTCCAACCCATGCTAGCATGGAGAACGGACGTTAAACGATGATGATGATGATGATGATGACACCCATATCCAAAATACAAGCCATATACTACAAAGTTGTCCCAAAGAGAAAGGCTGCCATCTACAAGAGCATCATTCTCAAAGAAAGTCAGCTTCTGAGAAGACAAAAGGTTTTCTTTTTTTCTCTTTTTCTTTGTTGTTTGTTTTTCTTGTTTTTATTTTCATATTCTTTTGTCTTATTTTTCATTTTGTTCTTATCTTTTTCGTTTTCTTTTTACTTTCATCTTTGCTTCATTTTTGTTTTATTTTACTGCTTTTATTACTTTGTTTTTTAATTTCTTTTCTATTTTTTACTTTATTTCATTGTTCTTTTTCTTTCCTTTTTCTTTTGTTTTTTTCTTTTCTTATTCTCTTTTATTTTCTATTTTCATTCCCCTTTTTTATTTATTTATTTTCCTTTCTTCTTTTTTCCTTTCTCCTTTTTCTTCCATTTTTTCCCTTTTCTTATCTTTTCTCTTCCTTCTTTTTTGACTTTTATTCCCTTTTACTTTTTTTATCCATTTTCTTTTCTATTTTTTCTTTTTCAGTTTCTTTTCTCTCATCTCTTCTTTTTTCTTTTTCCTTTCTTCTTTCTTTTTCTTTTCTTACTGTTTCCTTTTTCTCTTATTCCTTTTCCTCTCCTCTTTTCTTTTTTACTTCCTGTTGATAGTATACTGCAGATGTGTGTATGTATGTGTATACATATATACACACAAACCAAATCCAATATAAACTGTAGATCTGACCCCGGGTTGGTTCCAGGTGTGGTGTATTTAAAAAAAGAACACAAGTAGGGTTTAAAATTCACAACAGGTGTTTCTTATTTCTTTATTGCCCACAAGGGGCTAAACATAGAGGGGACAAACAAGGACAGAGCAAGTCGATTACATCGACCCCTGTGCATAACTGGTACTTAATTCACTGACCCTGAAAGGATGAAAGGCAAAGTTGACCTCAGTGGAATTTGAGATGAAATACCACTAAGCCTTTCGCAAATGTTTCTTATTTCTTTATTGCCCACAAGGAGCTAAACATAAAGGGGACAAACAACGACAGACAAAGGAATTAAGTCGATTACATCGACCCCAGTGCGTAACTGGTACTTAATTTATCGACACCGAAGGGATGCCATAAAGTTGACCACGGTCAAATTTGAACTCAGAATGTACAGGCAGACGAAATACCGCTAAGCCTTTCGCCCGGCGTGCTAACGTTTCTTATTTCTCTTGTCTGTCTTTGTATCATCTATCTGTCCGATTGTTTTCATGTCCTCTATCGCATTTTTGTTTCATTTATATATATATCATCATCATCATCATTTAGCGCCCGTTCTCCATGCTAGCATGGGTTGGACGGTTCAACTGGGGTCTGTGAAGCTGGAAGACTTCATCAGGCCCAGTCAGATCTGGCAGTGTTTCTACGGCAGGATGCCCTTCCTAACGCCAACCACTCCGTGAGTGTAGTGGGTGCTTTTTACGTGCCACTGGCACGGGGGCCAGGCGAGGCTGGCAACGGACACGAACGGATGGTGCTTTTACGTGCCACCAACACGGGGGCCAGACAGAACTGGCAAACGGCCACGAAACGGATGGTGCTTTTACGTGTCACCGGCACGGGGGCCAGGCGAGGCTGGCAACAGACACGAACGGATGGTGCTTTTACGTGCCACCAACACGGGGGCCAGACAGAGCTGGCAAACGGCCACGAAACGGATGGTGCTTTTACGTATCACCGGCACGGGGGCCAGGCGAGGCTGGCAACGGACACGAACGGATGGTGCTTTTACGTGCCACCAACATGGGGGCCAGACAGAACTGGCAAACGGCCACGAAACGGATGGTGCATTTACGTATCACCGGCACGGGGGCCAGGCGAGGCTGGCAACGGACACGAACGGATGGTGCTTTTACATGCCACCAACATGGGGGCCAGACAGAGCTGGCAAACAGCCACGAAACGGATGGTGCATTTACGTATCACCGGCACGGGAGCCAGGCGAGGCTGGCAACGGACACAAATGGATGGTGCTTTTACGTGCCACCAACACGGGGGCCAGACAGAGCTGGCAAACGGCCACGAAACATATATATGTAGATATATACATTCATATATGCGTACATGTATACACATATATGAAAATATAACTATATCTCTTATTCTTTACTCTCTTTTGCTCTTTTACTAGTTTCAGTCATTTGACTGTGGCCATGCAGGGGCACCACCTTTAGTCGACCCCAGGACTTATTCTTTGTAAGCCTAGTACTTATTCTATCGGCTTCTTTTGCTGAACCGCTAAGTTACGGGGACGTAAACACACCAGCATCAGTTGTCAAGCAATGTTGGGGGACAAACACAGACACACAAACATACACACATGTATATGTATGTATGTACATACATACATCTCTCTCTATATAAACGGCAGTTTGTCTGTGCGTGTTTCTGTGTGTCTGTTTGCTTGTACCCTCACCCTGACCACGGCTTTCAACCGATTCTGATGAAACTTGACACACACATAGCCCAATGTCATAATTCAAAACTAACGCAGCGAAAATTTTGAAAAGTTCCCCCAGTTCTGAAAAAAATCAATAAATTCGACATGGGGTCAAGAATTAGAAACACAAACCGCAAACTGTCTAGGGGACGCAACTCCACCTTTTTTAACTAAAAAAATAATTTACCATCATTTTTTTCCATTTTTTTGCTATTTTTTGGCTATAACTCTCTAAAAATGCTTTATAGTTATTTCCCTTACAAACCTGAGCAACGCCGGGCGATACTGCTAGTATATATATATATATATGGCGGGCTTCTTTCAGTTTCTGTCTCCCAAATCCACTCACAAGGTTTTGGTCGGCCCAAGGCTATAGTAGAAGACACTTGCCTAAGGTGCCACGCAGTGGGACTGAACCCGGAACCATGTGGTTGGTAAGCAAGCTACTTACCACACAGTCACTCCTACACCTATATGTATATATATATGTAGTGACAAACAAATGTATTTTAAACTACATCAGGAAACTAACATACAGAAAAACAAACACCTGCACAAAACACATATGTAAGTGCATTTGGTAGATGGAAACTGAAAGAAGCCCATCATATATATATATATGTGTGTTTTCATATCTGTGCTTGTTTATATATATATATATACTCTTTACTCTTTTACTTGTTTCAGTCATTTGACTGCGGCCATGCTGGGGCACCACCTTTGATCGAGCAACTCGACCCCGGGACTTATTCTTTTGTAAGCCCAGTACTTATTCTATCGGTCTCTTTTGCCGAACCGCTAAGTGACGGGGACGTAAACACACTAGCATCGGTTGTCAAGCAATGCTAGGAGGACAGACACAGACACACAAACATACACATATATATATATATATATATATGTATATACATATATACGACGGGCTTCTTTCAGTTTCCGTCTACCAAATCCACTCACAAGGCTTTGGTCGGCCCGAGGCTATAGCAGAAGACACTTGCCCAAGATGCCACGCACTGGGACTGAACCCGGAACCATGTGGCTGGTTAGCAAGCTACTTACCACACAGCCAATATATATATATATATACATTTATGTATATATGTATAAAACTATATACACCACATTGATACATATATATGTGTGTGTACGCTTGTATATATATGTATGTGTGTGTAGGTGTATATGCTTGTGCACAGAAATAAACACACATATGTCATATATATATATGCTAGTACACACACAAACACACACATACGTGTATAAGCACACTGACATATATATATACATGCACACATACCAAAATTGCTTCCCTGTCACTCTGTACAGTCCCACCATCACACATGTCCCCTTTTAAAAAAATAACAATTTGACTAAGTCTTCCTTGGAGACCATTAAAATGTGACCCGGAATTATATTTACGCCACATTATATGGCTATTTTGGGGATGAGAGACAATCCAATTAAGCGATTTCTATGTGACCTCCACCACCAACGACATGGCCAGTTGCAGAGTCTAAAGAAATGTATTGGAAAAGAGAGAAACCAGGATATAAATGTCATTAAAAAATATATTTGCTCTTCGTGTGTGTGTGTGTGTGTGATTTTACACACCTAAACATATTTGTTTATATACGTAGAGATATAGATGTGTGTATATATGTCTGAAAATGCACATATATATATATATATATATATATACATACACCCACACATATATTTAGTATAGGCATATACTTAGACACACACGTACATTATGGCATATATACTCTTTACTCTCTCTCTCTTTTACTTGTTTCAGTCATTTGACTGCGGCCATGCTGGAGCACTGCCTTTCTTAGTCAAGCAAATCGACCCCAGGACTTATTCTTTGTAAGCCTAGTACTTATTCTATCGGCCTCTTTTGCCGAACCGCTAAGTAACGGGGACGTAAACACACCAGCATTGGTTGTCAAGCGATGTTTGGGGGGGGGGGACAAACACACACACACACACACATATATATACGACGGGCTTCTTTCAGTTTCCGTCTACCAAATCAACTCACAAGGCTTTGGTCAGCCCGAGGCTATAGTAGAAGACACTTGCCCAAGGTGCCACGCAGTGGGACTGAACCCGGAACCGTGTGGTTGGTAAGCAAGCTACTTACCACGGACACACACACACACACATATATATATATATATGTATGTATGTGGAGGCGCAATGTCCCAGTGGTTAGGGCAGTGGACTTGCGGTTGTTGGATATTGGTTTCGATTCCCAGACTGGGCGTTTATTGAGTGGAAACACCTAAAGCTCCACGAGGCTCCGGCAAGGGGTGGTGGCGATCCCTGCTGTACACTCTCGCCACAACTTTTTCTCACTCTTTCTTCTGTTGGCCTGCTCGCTGGCGTCATTTGAAGGCTAAAACAATGCAAAGCGCATTGTAACCAGCGATGTGTAGCAACATCTGATAGCCTGGTCAGTGTCACGGTGATATATATGTATATATATGGCTTAATTCCGAAACGTACGTCCGTAGGTGACTTAATGTAGAATGATTATCTTCATTTCTTTCTCTTTTGCCTGCGTTGTTTGCCTTTTAAGTGCTGTGGTTTTACTGGGATCTCCTTTTAAGTAGAAAGAATAGCCAAAACTCTTTGACAGCTATTTCTAAATTCGGTGTGTGGTGAGGTAAATCGTTGCTAAACCCTTAATTACTTAGTATATATATATATATATATATAGGGAGAGAGAGAGTGTCAGACACATATCTTACTATTTATGTGTTTGTGCATGTGTGTATATATGTATATATCTCATCTGTCTGTCTGTCTCTCTCCACACACACATACATACACACACATATATGTATGTATGTTTCCATATTTAAAAGAGGTCATAAGACAACATATCTTGGGGGTCTGATGAAATGCCAAAAAGTTAAAACCCTTTGTGGACAGGAAACCCAGGGTAAACCAATATACTGGCTTTCACCAGGAATATATATATGTGTGTGTATGTGTGTGTGCGTGTATGTGTGTGTGTGTAATATATATATTTTTAAAAGTTCTTTTATTTGTTTCACTCATTTGACTGTGGTCATGCTAGAGCACCACCTTATGGAGTTTCAGCTGAAGAAATTTACCTGAGGACTTATTCTTTGTATGCCCAGTACTTTTTCTATCAGACTCTTTTGCTGAACTGCTAAGTTATGAGGACATAAACACACCAATGTCAGTTGTCAAGCACTGGTGGGGGGACAAACACAGACACAAACACACAAATATACATACATACACACACACACCACACATATATATATATATATATAACTAATGTAGGATAAAATTTTTTTCCAGAAAAAAATTTTATCAATCGCTAGCATATCAAAAAATACCTTTAAAGGTTAAATTTATAAATAATTTACAAAATAAGGGCAAAAGAAAAATTCTAATGCCAAATATGCCGAAAAAAAGACAAAATTGTCAATAACCATTATAATTTATGCGTCTTCGAGATGCATAAATTATAATGGTTATTGACAATTTTTGTCTTTTTTCCAGCATATTTGGCATTAGAATTTTTCTTTTGCCCTTATTTTGTAAATTATGTATATATATATATATATCTGACAGGTTTCTTTCAGTTTCCATCTGCTACATCCACTCACAAAACTTTGGTTGGCCCAGGGCTATAATAGAAGACTCTTGCCCAAGGTACCATGCAGTCGGATTGAACCCGGAACCATATGGTCAGGAACCAAACTTCTTACCACACAGCCACGCCTGAGCCCTACACTTGCACCTAAAGATATATATTATATATATACACACAACACACACAACAGGCTTCTTTCAGTTTCCATCTACCAAATCCACTCACAAGGCTTTGGTCGGCCTGAGGCTATAGTAGAAGACACTTGCCCAAGGTGCCATGCAGTGGGACTGAACCCAGAACCATATGGTTGGTAAGCAAGCTACTTACCACACAGCCACACCTACACCTTGGTTTTAGACAAACAAATTGATTTATTATTCTTATAGGCAGGTACTAATGCTATCATCTTTTTTGATGAACTGCTAAGTTATGGAAACATACTAGTTCTATATATACACACACACACACACACACACACACACACATATATCTGCTAATCTGTCAGCCTGCATGTCTGTCTGTTTATCTGTCTGTGTGTCTCAATCTATTTTTACTATGACCTTGCACCTGTGTCAAATCGTTCTGTGCTCCTAATCACCACCATCACCACCACAATCAGCAGCAGCACCACCACCACCACAATCACAACCACCACCACTATCTCAACCACCACCCACAGCCACCCCCACCACAAACACCACCGCCACCAATACCACTGCCCCCACCACTGCAACCACTAATATCACTGCCATCACCACCACAACTACCACCACCACCACCATAATCACCACCACTACCACAGACATGACCACAACCACCACCACTATCTCCACCACCACCACCATAATCACCACCACTACCACCATCACCATCACCACCACTACTATCACCACCACCACCACCATCACCGCCGCTGCCACCTCCACCACCATTACACAATAGAAGAATCAGGTGGAGAGAGAAAGTCCTTGTTCTTCTTCTGGCGCCTGTCTAACGCTATTAAACAATGTCAAAGACTCTGAACTTTGGGCCGCGAGATTCTTTGTTTCGCTAACAAAACAGGCAAAGAAAAAGTATTAATTTTATCCAAGAGTAACACAGGTTCCACCAGTGTGTTCAATAATGGCTTATATACAATGTCCCTGGCTGCAAAAGACACAGAATGGGTGTGCGTGTGTATATATATATACATACATACATACATACATACATACATACATACATACATACATATATATAAATGCATAAATACACATATATATATTTTGATAAATGTATATATTTATATATGTATACATATATATATATATATATATATATATACTTATACATATAGGTACATAATGTGTGTATGTATATATGTGTGTATATATATGTACATATACAATATGTATATATATATATATATGTACTTGTAGATGTGTGTATATATATGTATATGTGTGAATATATATATATATATATTATATATATATATATTTATACATATACATAGACATATTTATATCTGTATGTGTATGTGTATAAACATGAAATATATGTGTGTGTGTGTGTATGTATGTATATATATATATGTGTGTGTGTGTGTGTGTATGTATATATATATGTCTGTATGTAATATATTATATATATATATATATATATATATATATTATATAATATATATATATATTTGTAAATATATTTACATGTACATATACATACAGACATTCATATATATGGTGTGTGTGTATATATATATATATATGTGTGTGTATATATATATATATATGCATAGCATAAACAACATATATATATATACATATATATATCTGTATATATATGTATATATGCATATATATATATACACATATATATATCTGTATATGTATATATATATATATGCATATATACATATCTATATATACACATATATATATCTGTCTACTCGCCGGACGCCATTTTAAACAAAACATTCGTCTACATTTTCATCGGACTTTTCACATTCGTTTGCTGATTGCTTCATTCAAGTTCACCGAAGCGTAGCGATTCACTTGAGGGAGTCTTGTGATCAAATTGGACAATGTGTCCATTCATCTGACCGACATTGGACGTCGTCTCCTAACGACGGTTGAATATTTTGGCCGGAGATGTAAAGACGGCTTGACTCGTCTTATCGAATTTATCAAAGGTTCTACAGAAAAGTTCTTCAAATGATTTTGTTTTTGGCTGGAATCGTCCTGATTGGAATTAATTTAATGAAAGTCTTGAAGGCCTGAAGACTGGATTGTTTTGTTCATAGCAAGGAAGGAATGGTAATTCTTGAACTGACTAATGGTGGTGGTGGTGGTGGTGTTGGTAGTGGTGGACTGTGAGTGAGAGGGGAGAAAAAGATAGAGAGGGGGAGGGAGAAAGAGAGGGGGAAGAGAGAGGGAGTGGGTGAGAGGCAGAGAGATAGAGGGAAGGAAAAATAGAGGGTGAGAGAGATTGAGTATGAGAGAGAGGGGGTGATGTAGAGAGACAGAGGGAGGGAGAAAGAGAAGATGAATCAGTGGAGCGTGAGAGGAGAGATGGGAAAGAGAGGGTGAGAGAGATTGAGTATGAGAGAGAGGAGAGCTAGAGGGGTGATGTAGAGAGACAGCGTGGGGGGGAGAAAGGAGATGTATCAGTGGAGCGTGAGAGGAGAGATGGGAAAGAGAGGGTGAGGGACAGAGATAGAGAGAGGGAGAAAGAGAGGGTGAGAGAGATTGAGGATGAGAGAGAGGAGAGCTAGAGGGGTGATGTAGAGAGATGGAGAGAGGGAGAAAGGAGAGGATGACTCAAGGGCGCATGAGAGGAGAGATGGGAAAGAGAGGGTAAGAGATAGAGATAGAGAGGGGGATAGATTATGAGAGAGAGGTGTGAAAGAGGGGAAATGTAGAGAGAAGGAGAGACAGAGAGGAAAAACGAAAGAGAGGATGAATCAAGGGGGAGACGGAGAGAGAAAAGAGAGGGTGAGAGATAGAAGGCACAGTTTGACAGATTGTGCATGAGAAAGAGGGAGGGAGGGAGAAAGGAGAGGATGAAACAAGGGAGCAAGAGAGAAGGAGAGAGAAGAAAGAGATGGTGAGAGACAGAGATAGAGAGAGGGAGAAAGAGAGGGTGAGAGAGCTTGAGTATGAGAGAGAGGTGTGAAAGAGGGGAAATGTAGGAGAGACAGAGAAGAAAAACAAAGGAGAGGATGGATCAAGGGGGAGGAGGAGAGAGAACAGAGAGGATGAGAGATAGAAAGCATAGTTTGAGAGATTGTGTAAGAGAAAAAAGGAGGGAGGGAGAAAGATTGAGTATGAAAGAGAGAAAGAGGGTAGAGTGAGAGAGATTGAACATGAGAGAGGGAGTAAGATAAAGATAGAATGCCTGACAGAATGAAATAGATCGAGAGAGAGAGAGAGAGAGAGAGAGAGTGAGAGAGAGAGAGCGAGAGAGAGCGAAAGAGAAAGAGAGAGAAAGAGAGAGAGAGAAAGAGAGAGAGAGAGAGAGAGGCAGACAGAGAATGAGAGAGTAAGACAGAGACAGCAAAAAAAAACTGACAGAGTAAAGGAAAGACAAAGAGAGAAAGTGAGAGGAGAGGAAAGAAAGAAAGGGAAGGAGAGACAATGAAAGATACAGAGGGAAAGGAAGAGAGTGAAGGAAAGAAAGAAAGAGTAAGACAAAGATGAGAGGGGTAAAGAAAGCCTATTTGATAACCACTTTATAAAGCATACTGTCTGTCTGTGTATGTAAGTATCTATCTCTCTACCAATCTATTTATTTCCCCTCTCTCTTTATGTAATATTCTATCTATCTAAGGTGGCGAGCTGGCAGAATCATTAGCATGTCGGGCGAAATGCCGAGCGGTATTTCGTCTGCCGTTACGTTGTGAGTTCAATTTTTGCCGAGGTCGACTTTGCCTTTCATCCTTTTGGGGTCGATTAAATAAGTACCAGTTATGCATTGGGATCGATATAATCGATTTAATCCATTTGTCAGTCCTTGTTTGTTCCCTCTGTGTGTAGCCCCTTGTGGGTAGTAAAGAAATAGGTATTTCGTCTGCCGTTATGTTCTGAATTCAAATCCCACCGAGGTCTTTCATCCTTTTGGAGTCAATTAAATAAGTACCAGTTACGCACAGAGGTCAATATAATCAACTTAATCCGTTTGTCTGTCCTTGTTTGTCCTCTCTGTGTTTAACCCCTTGTGGGTAGTAAAGAAATAGGTATTTCGTCTGTCTTTACATTCTGAGTTCAAAATTCCACCAAGGTCGACTTTGCCTTTCATCCTTTCGGGGTCGATAAATTAGGTACCATTTATGCACTGGAGTCAATGTAATCGACTTAATCCCTTTGTCTGTCCATGTTTGTCCCCTCTATGTTTAGTCCCTTGTAGGCAATAAAGAAATAAGAAACGTTAGCAGGCTGGGCAAAATGCTTAGCGGTATTTCGTCTGTCTTTATGTTCTGAGTTCAAATTCTGCCAAGGTCGACTTTGCCTTTCATCCTTTTGGGGTCAATAAATTAAGTACCAATTGCGTACTGGTGTTGATCTAACTTTCAAAATTTCGGGCCTTGTACCTAGAGTAGAAAAGAATATTCTATCTATCGATTAATCAGTCTGTCTGTTTGTCCATCAATCCATCCAATCTGTGTGTGTGTGTGTATACACACGCACACACACATACACATATATATATAGTCACAATAAGGATATTCAAACCTCTTATGGGGATATTTATCCAAGATGCACTTGGTTAATCTATTAAATTTTGAAGGGATAATCCTTCAATGAATATATTATATAAACAAGAAAAGCACTCAGAGAGCGCAGACCCCAGCCAAGCAGCTCATTTAAAGATAGATACTCGAGTAAAATTACTAATAGAGAAATGAAAATAAACTTTGGAAACAGCAACACCACCATAGGTTATGTGGAAACGATGAACGTGTTTTCAAGGGAGATAATCAAAGAACGTAACATTATAATACTTCATGTAAAGTAAATACAACAAATGAAAAATCCTTCAAGAATCCATAAAAATTCCCAGATCACTACCAAAATTTCATCATCTGTTCCTTGTGTCCTTACCCAACTTTTCCTGCAAGTTTCATCAAATACTGTTCACAACTTTTTGAGTTATTTTGCACAAAGAAGGACAGGAGGACAAACCAACGCCAATGAAAACATAACCTCCTTTCTTGGCAGAGGTATTAAACTTATAAACCATCAAACATTATTATTGAACTAGAAAACAGTCACAATTTTAACCCTATATGTATTTTGCAATTTTAATCTTATTTGAGAAATGATACAAATTAATTAATTAATCAACATTTTACCAACAATTGTTTCATTTCTCAAATAAGATTAAAATTAAATATATATAGGGCTAAAATTGTGATGATTTTCCTTATAAGGCAAAAGTATATTTTTATATATTTTTTGTAATTTTAATCTTATTTGAGAAATGATACAAATTAATTAATTAATTAATCAACATTTTACCAACAATTGTTTCATTTCTCAAATAAGATTAAAATTAAATATATATAGGGTTAAAATTGTGATGATTTTCCTTATAAGGCAAAAGTATATTTTTATATATTTTTTTGTAATTTTAATCTTATTTGAGAAATGAAACAATTAGGATGAATGTTACTGTTATTCAGCCCTAGGAAACATCGTCTCCAGTAACAGTAACATTTGTCCTAATAACAATAACATTTGTCCTAATCAGGACTGCCACATTATGTTGGCAAATAATCTTTACTCCAGAGTCCTGTTACTGAAAGTTTCTTGTTCAGAGATTTAGAAATAACAATATTTCTATTTACTCAACAGTTGATTAACAAGATAATGTAATTACATCAATGATGTAATCTTGATGGTAATTTGCCAAATACACACGTTTTATAAAGCATAGAACACAATAACTGTTTTCTGTATTGATACTACCTCCTTGTCTGTCTGTCAGTCTGTATTTCACTCTTTCTCTTATATATATATACGGGGGGGAGGGTAGGTGCTGAAAAGTTCCTGGTTTTAAGGGTATCGTGAAAGGCCTGTTTGGAGGCCCCACCTTCTGAGTTCTTTTCACAGGGCTTAGAAAAACTGAAGGACCACTGCAATAAGTGTGTGAATCTGAGAAGGGAATATGTGGGATAAAATCATAATTAACTGATTCTCCTGTATTTTCTTTGACCAGAAGCCAGGAACTTTTCAGCCCCCACCCCTACATAATAGAGAAAGGGCCAGTTTCTAACCTAGATCCAAGGCTATTTCATTGGTATTTCAATATCAACAACAAGGTATTTTTGTTTGTTTGTTTGTATACTTTTTTACTCTTTTACTTGTTTCAGTCATTTGACTGCAACCATGCTGGAGCACCACCTTTAGTCGAGCAAATCGACCCCAAGACTTATTCTTTGTAAGCCTAGTACTTATTCTATCAGTCTCTTTTGCTGAACCACTAAGTTACGGGGAACCACTAAGTAGAGGTTCCACTGAGTAGAAGGACAAACACAGACACACAAACACATACACACACAAATATATATACACATATAATTTACGTTGGGCTTCTTTTCAGTTTCCATCTACCAAATTCACTCACGAGGCTTTGGTTGGCTTGAGGCTATATTAGAAAATACTTGACCAAGGTGCCACGCAGTGGGACTGAACCCAGGACCATGTGGTTGGTAATCAAGCTACTTACCACAAAGACACTCCTGTGCAGATTTGTATGTTTTGTTTTATGTATGTATTCTCCTGCACATAGTTGTATATATATTTAATTATAAACTTCTGGAACGTATTACAGATATGTATGTATGTATATATGTGTGTATATGTAGGCATTTGTGTGTAGCTTAGAAATTTGTTTACTATCCAAGAAGTTTTGGATTGAGTCCCAGTGTGCAGCACTACTACAGCCCTGGGGATACTATAGACAGAATCAATAAGATGTCTGTCATGTATGTATATGTGTCGGTGAGTGTGTATTGCACATAGCTTAGTGGTTAGGGTGTTGCGCTCACAATTGCAAGATCACGGTTTCAATTCTCAGACTGGATGGTGCATTGAATTTTTCAGCAAAATCACTTACTTTCACATCACTCTGCATCATCATCATCATTGTTTAACGTCCGCTTTCCATGCTAGCATGGGTTGGACGATTTGACTGAGGACTGGTGAACCAGATGGATGCACCAGGCTCCAGTCTGATCTGGCAGAGTTTCTACAGCTGGATGCCCTTCCTTATGCCAACCACTCAGAGTGTAGTGGGTGCTTTTACGTGCCACCGGCAGGAGGGCCAGTCAAGCAGTACTGGCAACGGCCATGCTCAAATGGTGCTTTTTACGTGCCACCTGCACAGGAGCCAGTCCAGTGGCACTGGCAATGACCTCGCTCGAATGTTTTTTCAGGTGCCACCAGCACAAGTGCCAGTAAGGCGACGGAGGTAATAATCACGCTTGAATGGTGCTTTTTTGTGCCATCAGCACGGAGGCCAGCTTGTTGCTCTGGCAACGATCTCACTCATATGGTACTCTTAGTGCTCCAATAGCACGGATGCCAGTCATCGAATTTGATCAAATCAATATTAGACAGGTGGTTCACCGTCCACCTGTTCAGGTAAAACTGGTTTGATGGAGAGAGTGAACTTCTGTTATGTTACGATTATATTATACTTTAGTTTGATTTTAATTATTGCTTACTACATATAATTCAATTGTTATTATTATTTTTATTGTAAAGTGAAAGTATCTGACATAAAATAGAGAAATGTTTTTGTTTCACTTTAACACATAATACTGAATAGTGGAGAAGATATGATATTGCTATGGGCTCGCTCTAGGCAAGAAGT
>NW_021823617.1:10000-15000 GCF_006345805.1 Octopus sinensis | reverse complement strand
CCTCTCTCTTCTTCCCTCTCTCGCCTTCTCTTTCTCTCCTTTCCTCTCTCTTCTTCCCTCTCTCTCCTTCCCTCTTTTGCCCTCCCTCTCTCTCTCCCTGCCTCTGTTTCTCTACCTTTCTCTTTTCTTGCATCTCCCTCCCTGCCACTATCTCTCTCCTTGTCTCACTCTCTTTCTCGCTGCCTCTCCGTCTTTCCCTGTCTGTTGCTCCCGGTGTCTCTATCTCGCTGTCTACCGCTCTCTATCAGCTTTTCTCTCTTATACTGCCAATCTATCCTTTTCTCTCCTTTTTTGTCTCTCGATTTCTCACTTGCCCTGCCCCTCTCTCTTTTTGTCTATCTGCCTCTCTCTTTCCTTGCCCTCTCTCTCTCTCTCTTTCCCTATCTACCTTCCTCTGTGTGTCGCTGTCTTTCTCGCCTGCCTACTCTCTCTCTCTCTCTCTCTTTCTCTCAGCTTTTCTCTCTTTTCCTGCCCATCTATCCTTTTCCCTCTCTTTTTGTTTATCTAACCCTCTCTCTTTTTCCCTATCTATTTACCTTCCTCAGTGTCTCTCTCTCCCTGCTTACCCCTCTCTCTCTTTCTCTGAGTCTTTCTCTCGTTCTCTGTCTATCTATCCCTTTCTCTCTCTTTTTTCTATCTGCTTTTTGTCTATCTGCCTTCTCTCTTTTATTTTGCCTGCCTCTCTCTTTTTCTGTCTCACTGGATGCATGTGATTAAAGCATGAGCTTCACAATCATGTTCTGCCTCGTTCAATCGCAGCTTTAGAAACTCTTATTTATCATAGTCTCCAGTAGACGCAAGCTTTGCGCAGAAATTATATAGATGGAAATTGTGTACCTTCCAAATTGAATTCTACCTGTTCTTGGACGGTATACTTAATATGTAGCCAAGTTTAACAGAACTGCAGGTTTAACAACTGAAAACGCTATTGTAAACCTACAGACAAGGTCTCTCCTCAGCTGATAACCCACGAATATGTTTTCTTACTTTCGATCCCTCGGAGATCACTAAAAGATTTTGGTCAGTTATATCATAGCAAGAGCGTGTGCCATCTTAGATTTGTCTTCTGCCTTCTTTACAAGTCTGTACAGCAGACACCAAAACGGGGTCTACCTGAGGTGGATTGCCCATTCGCCTCACATTAGGGTTGCCACTCTGGGTCATAGCCACTGTTAAAACTATTATTGTCATTATTCAGTTTATTTCAAGATTTCTTGCCAATAGAGAAAGAACCAGTTTCTAACCTAGATCCAACGTTCCTATGTATGTATGTATGTATGTATGTATGTATGTATGTATGTATGTATGTATGTATGTATGTATGTATATATGTATGTATGTATATATGTATGTATGTATGTATGTATGTATGTATGTATATATGTATACTCATGCATGTGTGCATTTGCAAGTATATATTTCTTCTTCTTCTTCTTCTTCTTCTTCTTCTTCTTCTTCTTCTTCTTCTTCTTCTTCTACTACTACTACTACTACTACTACTACTACTACAACTACTACTACTACTTCTCCTCCTTCTTCGTCTTCTTCTACTACTACTACTACTACTACTCTACTACTACTATTACTACCAACACCACCACAAATTTGGTGGCGGGTCCCTTAATGAGTCTGTGAAATGAAAAGGATAATGGATAACCATTGAAATAATCCCTAACGTAGCAGCAGCAGCAGCAGCAGCAGTAGTAGTAGTAGTAGTAGTAGTAGTAGTAGTAGTAGTAGTATGAAGCCGCTGTTTATAGCATAACTCTTTCATAATTTGATTAATTATATTTTTCCCCTTCTATTTCAGGTGTGCCCTCTACGATATGACAAGTACATCCTATTAGAGTGGGGTAAGTAACTTCAATAATAAACTTATTTAAGAAGGCTGGAGGGCATATCAGCCGAAACGTTGTGTTAACAACAAACAAGATGAGGACAAATACCCGTCCAATGTAAATAATGTAAATAATTCCTCTAAACTTACATATTTAATTATATTATACCATTGATATTACTATAAACAACGATATGTCATTAAAATCAATGACGTGTGTGTGTGTGTGTGGTAAGAAGTTAGCTTCGCGACCATTGGTTGCAGGTTCAGTCCCACTGCGTGACGCCTTGAGCACTTGTGTTTTACCGTAGCTCCGGGCCAACAAATGCATTTTGGATGGATTAGGTAGACTGAAACTGAAAGAAGTGCACCGTGTGTGTGTGTGTGTGTCTGTAACTATGTATGTGTATTTGTATTTGCCCCCCCCACCACCACCACCACCACCACCGCTTGACAACCAGTGTTGGCTTATTTACATTCCTGGATCCTATTGAACCTGCAAAATATACCCATAGAATACGTATCGGGCTTACAATCAAGTACTAGGAGTGATTCGTTCGTTTAAAACCGTTCCAGGAGGTGTCCCCAACATGACTGCAGTCTAATGACTGAAACAAGTAAACGATAAAAGATACGCTATGTGACTATTGATTAATAAAGTGACTATGAATCAAATGAATGTGTCAAAAAATCGATCATATGTAACTATAAATCAATGATAATTGACTATAAACCAATGATAAGTCTATAAGCAAATATATCTATGAACCAATGGTACGTAGCTATATATCAATCGTGTGATTATAAACCAATCATAAATTACAATAAACCAATAATATTACTATGAACGAATAAGAAGTCATTGAAAGTCAGTCATGTGTGACTATAAACCAATAACATAAGCATAAGCCAATATTTCTATGAATAATTATAAACGACTAAAAACTAATATGTGATGAACACTGAAGGACAAATCTATTGAGGTAAGCGTGGCTGTAAGGTTAAAGAAGTCTATTTCGCAACTATGTATTTTAGAGTTCAGTTTCACTGCACGTCATCCTGGTGCGAGTGTGTTCGGCAGAGATCGAGAGAATACCGTAAATCCTCGTGTATAGTCCGCCCTTGAGTATAATACGCAGGGGATTTTTGGGGGATTGTACCTCTGAAAAACCTAAACTTTGTGTATAATACGCACCCCTTCTCTGACTTGAGGCGTGTGCAATTAAGCCAGCAGTACCTAGTAGGAACAAACACTTCCGCGCATGCGTAATACTATAATGGTGATGTTCTTAACTGTTATATGGGAATGTAAATATGTTTGCAAGTTGATTTTGTTACATGTTATTCTGTGTTCTGAATACTTTTATTTTAATTAATGTTGCTTACTGAAAGTTAAAGATGATTCTTCATTGCTTTCAGGCTTAGCTTAAGGTATTTTCGCGCCCGACATCACAAAATGCGTCTGAATAAATATTGCCGGACGGCAAATAGAGACTCGGACATTGCTTAGAAAATATTTTTCATTTTTAACATCGTATATAGTACGCAGTAAGGATTTTGACCTTTAAATTTTGGGGGAAAAATGCGGATCATACTCGAGGAATTACGATAAATACTGGACTTCAAATGAATA
Source organism: Octopus sinensis (assembly GCF_006345805.1). Lineage (NCBI taxonomy): Eukaryota > Metazoa > Mollusca > Cephalopoda > Octopoda > Octopodidae > Octopus > Octopus sinensis. The sequence continues at coordinate 11,530 of NW_021823617.1, read as the reverse complement.
TGTTCTAGGGTTGATTGGTCTGGCTTAAATCTTCGACATGGTGTCTCAGCATGAACAGAGTCCGATGACTGAAACAAATACAGATTAAGAAGAATAATAATAAACTGTCAGTAGAGTGGTTGGTATTGACCCAAGGATTTTTTAATAATTAAAACTACATCATTAGTGATGATAAATAATTTACCTTAACAACTCATTACGGATAAGAAAAGAAGGGAGATAACCTAGGCATTTGTCGCGGATGTTATTCGTTGTCGTGGTAGTTACAGCAGCTACTGTTGTGCCGTCGTTGCTGGTGAATGAAAATGTATTTTTCGGGCTGCGTGAAGAAGTAACTAACATGTACGGACAATTAACAGGTTTTATAGTTGCATAAAATCTTTTGTGTTGACCTTTCACAAATACTTACAGCAACTAACTTATACTAACTTACACACCTGGAGAGACATACTGCTTGGAATCTACAACTGATATAACAATCTGTGACTGGCCCGTCATAACAAGAAAAGGTGTAGATGTGAGGATATTCAAAGAAAGTCTGGACAAATTTTTAGCTGAGATGCCAGATGAACCCTCATCGCTGCAGAAGGGACTAAGAAGAGAAGCCTATATAGAGAGGAAAATTAAGATAAGCACAGGTATAGATCATTAGTTTCTACGTTCGTTTCACCATTGCAGCTATTTGGAATTCCGTATTGGATATTCCAAATGCATTTCGATGCCTAACCGGCATGGATCATCAGGCGAGCATTTAATTGCATTCTGTTATAGAGATCTCTATAAACGAATGCAATAAAGTATATAGGCTAACAAATCACTACTCAGTTCACTATTTGTGACGAGAAAGTTCTCGATTTTCACTAGTGATAAAGCTATTAATCTCTCGACATATAAAGCTGAAGTTGTCTGTTTATGGGAGGTTTGGTAGCCTTCAACTAACACTATCTCCTCCGAGACCCTGCGGCGCAAGTTGACCAAAATTGAGAGTATGATAGAAGGCTTGCTCTTCAGTCCGTAGAAGAAAAAATTAAAATCGGACCATGTTAACACCAAAAATTATTTACATCAAAAAGGTGCTTTTTTTTTATGAAAATCCCTATTTTTTTACGATTTTTTTACTGCTGTGTCGCCAGTTTTCGGTGTATTTCAACCAGAAAAATGTTCACTTAAAGAGAATAACAAGCTACATAATGCAATTTTTTACTTTTCAAAAATTCCAATTCTAAAGAGTCGAAACAAACCCGAACAACGCCGGGCGATACTGCGAGTATATATAAAAGATGTACTTCTATTGCATGGCATAGTTTGTTTGTTGGCTGCGTCACTTCCGTATATCTGAACTATAATTAACTTTACTTTAGCTGGCAACAGGATAAGTACTGGTCAAGCCTTGTTGTCGATTTATTGGATAATATTTCTCACCTAAAACTGAGAGAAAATTATTATCAATGAAGACCGATGAAAATATCAGTTGAGTATCGGCTGAAACTACTTGTATTTAGTTTTGTATTTAGTTTCACTCAATTCCGC
>NW_021823617.1:0-5000 GCF_006345805.1 Octopus sinensis | reverse complement strand
CAAACACTCGCTTCTGCTTTTCACTCCCTCTCTATCTCTCTTTATCAATGCCTCTCTCTCTCTCCCCCTCTCTCTATCACTGACTCTCTCTCCTCCTCTCTTTCTATACTGATTCTTTCTCTCTCACCCTCTCTCTCTCTCTTTCTACCTCTTAATCTTTCTATTTGCCTCACATGCTCATTTATTCAATACATACCCGCTTCACTAACTCTCTCTCCCTCTTTTTCTTTCACTCTCACACAGTATCCCCCCCCCTCTTGGTCTCTCTAATGATCTGATTTTCTATCAGTCTAGCTTTCTCTCAGTCTACTGGAGAATATCTGTCTGTCTGTCTGTCAGTCTGATTGGCTGTCTGACTGGCTGAAAGTCTGCCGGTGTTCAACATTCTAATGTCACCTTGATTATGTTTGGCCTAGAAGAGGAATATGCTATTTTGTTATTGTTGAAGTTATTTTTGATCATGTGATTGATTTTGGGGTGGTAGAAGTTTTTGGCGTTGGTGATTGTGTCCATGTTGGTTATGGTGTTGGGGCTGGTTATTTTGTGTAGGAGGCAGGTAGCTACACTCACGCTACACGCTACACTCATCTGCAACACCATAATATTCTGTTGTAGATTAAACTGTCTTTCATGTAAAACATTATAAGATATATAATATATAAAATGTGTTCACATACGTATCTATAAGTTTGTAAGAACGCATGCATCGATATAGGTATACAGACATACGTAAGCACATATGTATGTGTATGCGTGTATGTGTGTGTGTGTGTGTGTGTGTGTGTGTGTGTGTATGTGTGTGTGTGTGTGTGCTGAAATCCATACGTGTGCAATTGTATGTGCGTCGTGTGTATGAGTGAAAGGAAAGTATTCACAGGAGCATGTGAAATAAGTTCATATACATTCATAAAAATGTAGGTGTGTTGTGTTTTCTTGAATCCTTAAGTTTTCTGCAGGTAACATACAAATTCCCTACACAGGTCACAAACGCACAAAACTCACACAAATGTATATGCATTTTCCTTATTTACGCATATAGAAATATAAATGTCGAGATAGGTTACATAGCTAGATAGTCAGATAGGGGGGGTGTTTGTGTGTGTGTGTGTGTGGTGTGTGTGTGTGTATTTTCATTCGAATAGCTATCCACATATACAGTGTGCCCGCCGATATTTTATAACCCAAACATTATCACAACTGCAAATGCATTCTGTTCGACCTAAGTATATGCATATGCATAATATATATATATATATATATATATATATATATATATATACGTATATGTATGTATTCTGTATGTATATATATATATAGTGTAATGTATATATATATATATATATATATATATACTATATGCATACTATTATATATATATATATACACGTATATATACATATGTATATATAACTATACATACATACATATATATATATGTATATTACACTTTATCTATATTCTAGACAAGTATGTGTGTGTGTGCATATACGTATATACATGCATGTATATATGTACGCACTCAAACACATACATACATATATATACACATACATATATACACTTACATGCATATATATATATATAAACCTACATTATTTTAATTCCATTTTTCTCCTATTATATATGCGCATATATACATATATATATTTGTGTTTGTTTATACACACACATATATATATATATATATATGTGTGTATGCATAAGTATGTATATATATATATATATATGTATATATATACGCATTTATTTATTTACATACATACATACCACATACATACATACATACTCAGTCTCAATTTTGTTCTAATTTTATCTTTTCTTTTCCAATATCCCTAAGTTTTTATACTAACGCACTGGTCCATCATTTAGTCTGGGTACATACAACTTAGTAGACTCCATCTAAGAATTTTATTCCGAAATATTATCAGGCTGTGGACGACTAAATTACACAGGTATCTAGCTCATAGTTTTGTATTATAGTGCATTGTTTGTACCATTCAAAACTTTTTATTCTTTACAGACAATACACAATGCTTCAAGCGAACTACAATACTCTCCTTATATTAATATATATATATATATATATATATATATATATATATAAGGAGAGTATTGTAGTTCGCTTGAAGCATTGTGTATTGTCTGTAAAGAATAAAAAGTTTTGAATGGTACAACAATGCACTATAATACAAACTATGGGCTATATACCTGTTGTAATTTAGTCGTCCACAGCCTGATAATATTTCGGAATAAAATTCTTAGATGGAGTCTACTAAGTTGTATGTACCCAGACTAAATGATGGACCAGTGCGTTAGTATAATAACTTAGGGATATTGGAAAAGAAAAGATAAAATTAGAACAAAATTGAGACTGAGTATGTATGATGTATGTATGTATGTATGTATGTATGTATGTATGTATGTATGTATGTATGTATGTATGTTATGTATGTAAATAAATAATGCGTATATATATATATATATATATAATATATAGTATATATATATATATACATACTTATATACATACATATGCATACACACATATATATATATATATGTGTGTGTATAAACAAACACAAATATATATCTATATATATATAGAATAAAAAGTTTTGAATGGTACAACAATGCACTATAATTCAGACAATAGGCTATATACCTGTTGTAATTTAGTCATCCATAATCTGATAATATTTCGGAATAAAATTCCTTCTTCAGATAGTCTTAGATGAAGTCGCTGCTATAAATGGAAATAAGAATTTTTCAAAACATCTTTTTAGTTTGATTATTAGTTTTCCAGGAAATCGAAACATTTTTTTTTTCAGATAAAGTTTTTATGTACGTATGTATATTACACTTTATCTATATTCTAGACCAAATACACACGCAAACATGTATAATATATTATATATATATATATTATAGATATATATATATATATATTATATATTCACGAGTGGATGCCGAAAAGTTCCTGGTTTTAAGTTTAAAAAATGTAGTAGGATCAAATAATTATGATTTTATTCAACATATTCCACTCTCAGATTCACACACTTATTATAGCGGTCCTTCAGTTCTTCTAAGCCCTGTAAAAGAACTCGGAAGGTTGGCCTCCAACTAGGGTTTTCGCGACACTTTTAAAGTCAGGAACTTTTCCGCTGAGGGCTGAAGAAGGGCTAAATGCGATTCCTGGAAGGATTTACACATGATGATAAGAGTAGGAGACCCCTAAGCCAAGTAGACTCCGATCCAGCAGATCCCTGATCAGCTCATCCTGTACGATTCATACATATTACTTAATTCTTTCTCTATTTTAACGCCACTATCTTGTCCCCGTGTTGCTTCGGCGGAATTCACAAAACTGCCAGAATAATCGAAGGGCGCCCTTTTTTCCTTCTCTGATTATGATTCAAAATGATTTACCAACCATGACCATCCCATCTCTTCTGTGGCAATGTGTTCGATCAACATTGTCCAGTATGTCCTTTTAAGGCAGTAAGGTATAATATGGAGGGATATTTTATTGTTAATTTTAGCAGCTCGTGTTAATAAGTGGGGTGTCTTTCATGACAGAAAACGAAGTATTGTTTTGTTATAGCGAATCCATAACTAAGACCTACAAAAGGAAACTCCTTTACCTCTGCAAGGAGACATCTATAATGAAATAGACAGCGCCTGGTTACCGAAGAAAGATCTCTAATCAGCGCACTAACAATAACCTATAATGAAATAATCTTTTACTTTTCTACTCTAAGCACAAGGCCCGAAATTTTTTAGGACGGGCTAGTCGATTAGACTGACCCAGTAGGCAACCGGTACTTAAACTGAAAGAAGCCCGTCGTATGTGTGTGTGTGTGAGTTTGTCCCCTTACCATAGCTTGGCAACCGATTTTGGAGTGCTTATGTCACTGTAACTTAGCGCTTCGGCAAAAGACACCGATAGGATAAGTACTAGGCTTACAAAGTATGAGTCCTGGGATCGATTTGTACACCTAACGGTGGTGCTCCTGCATGGCCGCAGTCAAATGACTGAGACAAATAAAAGAATAAAGGAATATATATATATATATATATATATATATATATATACTCTTTTACTCTTTTACTTGTTTCAGTCATTTGACTGCGGCCATGCTGGAGCACCGCCTTTAGTCGAGCAAATCGACCCCGAGACTTATTCTTTTTTGTAAGCCCAGTACTTATTCTATCGGTCTCTTTTTGCCGAACCGCTAGGTGACGGCAACGTAAACACACCAGCATCGGTTGCCAAGCAATGCTAGGGGAACAAGCACAGACACACAAACACACACACATACATATATATATATATATATATATATATATATATATATACGACAGGCTTCTTTCAGTTTCCGTCTACCAAATCCACTCACAAGGCATTGGTCGGCCCGGGGCTATAGTAGAAGACACTCGCCCAAGATGCCACGCAGTGGGACTGAACCCGGAACCATGTGGTTGGTTAGCAAGCTACTTACCACACAGCCACTCCTGTGTGTGTTCAAAATATGTATTTATCGCTTCCTGAACAACATACTGAAGCCAAGAAACATTTTCTAGGGTCCTTTTGGAAGCATCCGTTTCGAAGGAACAAAAAGTGCACGTCATGTATTGAGTACATTTCTCACACCTGGTTAATAGGTAACTCAATATACTTTTCCTCATACTAGATGTAAGTAACATTGTGATATGTAATTACATTTACCTATATGTCTCTTTCCTTTTTCTCCCCCTTTTCCCTCTTTCGCTCGCATTATATTTATATTATATATATAATTTATACATAATATGCATATATATGTATGTATATATATATATTATATAATATATATATATATATATATATTACATACATACAATAGATATGTATATATATATATATAATATATATATTATATATATATACAACATACATAGATATGTATATATATATATATATATATATATATCTTTTGTATCTGTAGATAGAGAAAGAGAGG
>NW_021823616.1:5000-17500 GCF_006345805.1 Octopus sinensis | reverse complement strand
GTGAAATTAACGGGCAGGTGGGCGAGTATTCCACAGAAATGCGTATTCTTAACGCAGTTCTCAGGGAGATTCAGTGTGACACAAAATGGCACAAGGCTGGGCCATTGAAATACAGATGATACTTACTCGACTAATATTTACTCAATTGTCTAAATAACTATATAACAAATCAATCTAAAAATATTGTATTAGAAATTTACCAAATGATTGAGAACCCCTTCGGTCATGACTTACCGTGGGATTGCACCTAGGAAGTTACCCTCCCAGGCACAACAGTCGCCCATGCATACCGGCCTCCCCTCTCCACGCCACCTGTGTTATCCAAGGGAAAGGCAAAAGCCGATACAGCTTGGTACTTGTGACGTCGCAACTCATTTTTACAGCTGAGTGAACTGGAGCAACGTGAAATAAAGTGTCTTGCTCAAGAACACAACACACAGCCCTGTCCGAGATTCGAACTCACAACCTCATGATCGTAAGCTCGACGCTCTAACCACTGAGCCATGCGCCTTACCAAATGATAATACATATTAATTTAAAAGAGTTGTTTTAAAGAAAGATTATTAAAACAACAAATATAACCCCATATATATATATATATATATATATACTAGCAGTATCGCTGGCGTTGCTCGGGTTTGTAAGGGAAGTAACTATATAAGCATTTTTAGAGAGTTATAGCCAAAAAATAGCAAAAAAAAAATGCATTAAAAATGGAAAAAAAATTATGGTAAATTTTTTTTTTAAATCGTTGACTAATCGTAGACATTTTTAGAGAGTTACTTCCCTTATATAATATCGAAAAAATGCATTAAAATGGAAAAAAAATGATGGTAATTTTTTTTTTAAATCGTAGACTCATCGTAGACGCGCGCTAATACCCAGAAGGGCTCGATATGAATCACGACTATAAGATACCCGGTTTTGGTTAAACTGCACCGCAAAAATGTGGGAGTAATTAGGAATCTAAATCGTAGGAGACAGACACACAACTTCACTTTTATATATAAGATATATATATAACATAATGGACTAAAGCCATCTGAATATGGCTAGGACAGGGCAGGGGGTGGGGGTGTTACTGTTGCATTTAGCCCCAGGCGAACATCGACGTCGCCAGATAGGCTTGACACCATCACGGTGTCCTTTAACCTGCAAAGGGAGATAATTCCCCGACAGTACGTTTATATATTTTAAACTTAGGCATCCTTATAGCATGGAGAATTATAGTAAATAGGAAGGGGCTGAGAACGAAGTCTTCATTGACACTTAATTGCACATTCCTTACTGAACTCATTGCTAATTGCCACCTTGCTGACAACACCTTTGTACATGACTTGTATGGTTGTCACATATCATTCATTTATATTCTTAGTGAGTTTGATGACTACAAAGTGTGATACTCTGACAAGGACCATCTCTAGATCAATAAATTCTAGGTTCTTTATGGAAGACCAGCAGTCGCCCATGCATACCGGCCTCCCCTCTCCACGCCACCAGTGTTATCCAAGGGAAAGGCAAAGGGGCCAAGACAGCTTGGCACTTGTGACGTCGCAGCTCATTTCTACAGCTAAACTGGCAAAATGACCATTCCGGTCTCCCAAAAAGTTTTTTTCGTTTCATGTTCGTCTCTGTTGCGTTGCATTCTTTCCTTCTGTGGCTGGCTGATTCAGAGCGGATCTCAGAATTAAACAGCCGAAATCTGCGATGAGGAATCAGTTTTCTGACTGAGAACGAAGGCTTTTAATGACCCGTTTGTCTTTTATGTTCGTCCCTTCATGTATTTCAACGTTATTTATTTATGTAAAGGTTTATTATATATATATATATATACTATTCTGAGTGTACTGGAGCAACGTTAAATAAGGAACATTGCTCAAGTCCACAACATGCTGCTAGGAATTGAACTCACAATTCCCAGGAGCACGAACATGAACCGAGTGTTTTGTGTTTGGTGGAATTTCGAAGGGATGTTGCACTTTGAGTTTGTCCCACATAGACATGCTCTGAAGTCTAACTTTTAAGCTCAACAACTGCAAAAGTATAAGATGCTTTGAAAGCCCGCTACCCAGTGTGTTTTCAATCGAAGGTGCACACAAGCACAGTACGACAATGCCCCAGAACATACTGCCAATGTGACCGAGCGCAAACTTGAGCAACCAGAAAGGGCTGGAAGTGCTGCCTTACTCTGCCTACATTCCAGACCTTGCACTACCAGATTACGACCTTTTCCGAACCATAGCTTATTTTCTGCACGGACGGAGGTTTAACAGTAGGGACGAGGTTGAAAATGGCGCTGGTTTAGGTTTTTTGTTTCTAAACCAAGAAAATGGTATAAGCGTAAAATCGGGCTTCTGGCACAACAATGGCAACAGATTATAGACTGTGATGGGATATATTTTGATGCGCAAACACTTTATGCAAGCAATTTGTTTGAACATTAATTAAAGCTTGAAATACAAGAGAACTTTTGACTCAACCTGGTACCTTCATACATGTATGCATAAATACCTATACATACATACATACATACATACATACATACATACATACATACATACATACATACATAATACATACATACGTCGTACGTACGTACGTACATACTACATACATACATAATACATACATACATACATACGTAACATACTATATACATACGTACATACATACAATACATACATACATACATACATACATACATACATATATACATACATACATATATATATATATATAAATGTAATATGTGACAATTATTCGGTACCCATGAAAACTCCGAGTTTCGGATGCCGAGGTGGAAATCCACGCCGCCATCTCTTCAGTTATCTGGCCTTTTTACGAAACTCGGAGTTTTATCATGGGCCGAATAATTGTCACATATTACATTTACAGATAAATTCCTCTATTTACATAATATCGAGATCTCTTTCATTCTTTTGTTGTCTTACCATTTTTATCATAATATATATATATGTATAGAAATTAAATATAAATTATAAATTACAAAGTGGGACAAGAACGCAAAAACACACAAAGAGACGACGCAAAAAACAGACGGGACATATATATATATTATATATATATATATATATATATATAGGGTGACCCAAAAGTAAGTTTACAGTTATTCAACTCTCTTTCGCATTCATATATTAACAGTTTAGATCTTAATTATAAAAAAAAATGAAGCCATTATTCTATGCTAATTTAGTTCATTTTGTCAAGCTTCCTTTTCAGTTTGTAAGATAGAAATTTAAATGTAATAAAATGTTTTAAAAGAAATTTAAAGTGCCTACGTGATAACTGTAAACCTACTTTTGGGCCACCCTGTATATATACTCTTTTACTCTTTTACTTGTTTCAGTCATTTGACTCCGGCCATGCTGGAGCACCGCCTTTAGTCGAGCAAATCGACCCCGGGACTTATTCTTTGTAAGCCCAGTACTTATTCTATCGGGCTCTTTTGCCGAACCGCTAGGTGACGGGGACGTAAACACACACCAGCATCGGTTGTCAAACACAGACACACAAACACACAGACACACATAAATATATATATATACATATGTATGTGTGTGTTTCAGTTTCTGTCTACCAAATCTACTCACAAGGCATTGGTCGGCCCGGGGCTATAGCAGAAGACACTTGCCCAAGATGCCACGCAATGGGATTGAACCCAAACCATGTGGTTGGTTAGCAAGCAACTTACACACAGCCACTCCTGCGCCTATATATATATATATATATATATATAATAGATAATATATATATATATATATATGCATTGTTACATATGTCCATAAATACATACATACATATACGCACATACACACACACGTACTCACACACACACACATGCGCGCACACACGCGCGCACACATATTTAAAGCAAGAACGCAATTAAGATATTTAATAGTAATATTTTTTACGGTTACATAAATATGCTTTCCCTTTCTGCCAAGTTTAGGTGTAAAAGACGTGGAAATATAAATAAGGGCGCTCCCATCCAATCCTCCTATCCTTCTTACCCTAATGCTACCCCCCCACCCCACCCCACCCCACTCCCTACAAGCACACACGTAAGTGAATTTAGCTTATATTCGCATCCACACACGTAACGTAAACGTTTCGTTCATTCGCACCACATTTTACTCATCATATTTATAAAGATATATAGATATATACGAACGCACAGACACCTCACTCCTACATACAGACATCCAGCCCCCCACGCAGAGCCCATTCTCTCTCTCTCTCTCTCTCTCTCTCTACAGATACACCCAGGCTTTCATACGTAGCTACATTGAAAAGCTACATTAAGTCCTGCGTGAAGAATTTTCACTAGCTAAGTTTAGATAGTAATACATACATCAATTAAACTCGTTTCAGAATTTATTTTTGGGAATAAATTGATAAAATTAGATATTTGATTTCGTTGAAGATATGGGCTTTATCCCACTTTCCCACCTCTTTTTAAAACCCGGGGGCAAAACACATATGAACGTACGAAACATACGTACACGCACACAGAACACATATATACATACATAAATGCATACATGCAGCACACACACACACAAAACACACAGACACACATACATACATATCATAATATATATATATATATATATATATATATATATATATATATATACATAGATATTTATACATATATAATGTATATGTGTATGTGTGTGTATATGTATGTGTGTGTGTGATTAAATATCTATCTATGTATTTATAGATATACAGATATACATATATGCATGCGTACGTACGTATATACATGCATGATTACATACATACACACATACATATATACATACATGCATACATACATACATACATACATACATACATACATACATATATGTGTGTGTCTGTGCATGCACAGGAAGGAACACACACGCATATGTATATGTATGTACGCATGTATGCCTGCATGCATATACGTACGCAAGTATATATATAACACCACACACACATACATACATATATATATATATATATAATATATATATATATATATATATATATATATATATATATATGCACACATATTCAAAGTCATAATTTCAAGAAACATCTGTCTTGTGGGTCTGGCTATTTATAGGGTTCTTATCAAACAGAAATTTACACCCTCTTTATCCCACATCCCCATACAGATATATCTTTTTAAACTCCTGTTACTCATAGCCCGCGAAAATGTCATTTGACGTTTCACACTGCCCCTCAGTGAAAGTAGTAATGGTTTTTATCTTAGGCACGAGATCAGAAATTCGTTTTAGTGTGATGGTATGGAGAGGGAATGTTCAATATAAAGTAGTAATTTGCTTTATCGATATTAAAATAATGAAAAGCGAAGATAAATTCGACGGGGATTTGAGCTAAGAGAGTCACAACGTAATATGGGTTTGAAATCTTTGGAACAAATCCCAAAGTTTTAGTGGTAGGATGTCAGTCGATTCCGTGAACCTCCATCCTTCCCTGGTACTTCGAACTCGAAAAGATGCAAAGCAAAGTCAGTCTTGGTGGAATATTGAACCTAGAAGACTAAGAGCCAGTATATATGTCGGTAGGCATTTTGTTCGATACGCTAATGGTTCCGCTAGCTCGCCGACCTCACTAGAGCAGAAGAGCAGAATATTTTAAAGAAAAAGAAAATCGAAGTAACGAGGTGTTATCCACACGGCCTGTCGTCTAGCACAGTGGTTCCCAAACCTAAGGCCATTTTTTGTTGTACCCCCGCCCCACCTCACCATCACATACATTTTCCGCAGCAAATTTAAAGCAATAGTATTTTACATATAAATCGTAACTTAACCCTTTATATTCTTTGTCTTTTTTTTTACATCGACTGCCCCGTTTTGGTCACCTTATTATCGCCCCATTTTTCTTCTTCCAAACGACAAAAAAAAAAAAGAAAAAGAAAAGGAAGAATTCACTTGGTCATGTAGTTATAGGAAAAAAGTGATGGGTGATATATTATTATTATTATTATTATTATTATTATTATTATTATTATTATTGTAATGATAATAATAATAATAGTGTATATGATTCTAAACTTACAGGGAAAAATTCAATTGGCTTATGTTTTTCACTGTTTGATTTGCCTAATAGTGGTTTTATCTCTAATTTAATATAATATAATATAATATATTTATACTATAAAATTGGATTTAATCCTAAATCTCATTTTTCCCTGTAAGTTTGGATTTATTCCCTAATATTATTATTATATATATATATATACATATACACACACACACATATATAGTTGGAATTTACAAAAAAACAAAAGAAGGTGAGAAAGTCTTTTATGTTTCGATCCTACGCTCTTTAACAGAAAGGAACATGAGAAAAAAAACAGAGAGATTAAAAAAAAGAAAGCTTCAGTAGCTAGCGGTCAATCACACACACACGCACACACGCGCACACACATACATATAATGTGTGTGTGTAAACATGTATATAAGCCTGTATGTTTGCTCGAGCATACGTGCGTTTATATTCAAATGCTACAATTTGTGACTAAAAGAGAGTGAGAGTACTTATGAAGTAAGTACAGCATATTGCTTTATTTAAAATGAATATATTTTCTCGCAACTTGGGTTTCACGCATCTGCGTTCTTCAGGCGAGAACTCTCTTCCTTTAGAATCTGAACTTGTGTTTACGGCTACCGTTTCCATTGAGCTGGAAGAATCGTTAGCACGCCGAACGAAGTGTTCAGCGGCGTTTCTTCGGTCTCTTAGCATTCTGTGTTGAAATTCTTCCGAGGTCGACTTTACCTTTCAGATTCGGTATAATAAATACCAGAAAAAAACCCTTCCCCTAAAATTGCTGGCATTGTGAAACTGTTTTATCAAGGTTGTTAAATGGTTGTCGTCGTTCCATTTTTCTATTTGTTGGCTGTTCTAGTTTCTTTTCATGGATCGACTGCACTAATGAACAAAAACAAACTAGATCCTTACATCGTCTTTCAGATGGCATTTTTTTTTCCTCATTATTCTTCTAAATACTGTTTTCCGTTTGTCTTTTAAGTACTAATTTTGTCCCTGCATTACATTTGTGTAATCACCTTTTGATTTGATCAAATACTTTCCATTAAGCTCACATTCTTAATTTGTTCATTATTTATTCATTTGGTGTGGTTTACTGGTTGCCTTCTTTTCTGCTTATTGGTTACGGCATACATAACCTGTTTCACTTGTTTTATCTTTGAAATAGCTGATTGTTTTCGATTCATTCAGTGGAGTGCCTTACATCTTATACCATGGTTAATTATCTATCTATCTATCTATCTATCTGTTTATCTATGTCTGTCTGTCTATCTATCTATCTATCTATCTATCTATCTATCTATCTATCTATCTATCTATCTATCTATCTATCTATCTATCTATTTGTCTGTTTATCTATGTCTGTCTGTCTGTCTGTCTATCTATCTATCTATCTATCTATCTATCTATCTATCTATCTATCTATCTATCTATCTATCTATCTCTCTATCTATTTGTCTGTTTATCTATGTCTGTCTGTCTATCTATCTATTTATCTATCTATCTATCTATCTATCTATCTATCTATCTATCTATCTATCTATCTATCTATCTGAGTTATTTAACGAAATGACACTGTGCTGGAACACGTGTAAATGTGTGTGTGTGTGTGTGTGTGTGTGTGTGTGTGTGTGTGTATTGTAAGAAGAAATCATTAGAATAAGGACCAGACTTTAAAATACGTATTGGGCAAAATGTGTATTGCATTACATTTGCAGGTTAACGGCTGGAATAAAGAAAAGAAGGTAAAAATATACATATTCATCCTTCCAGCCACTCAAAAATTTATACATATACGCGCACATACATACACACATAGATACGTAATTACATATATACATACATGCATAGTTACACATACGTAAATGAATGTATATATATATATATATGTGTGTATACATACATACTTACACACACACACACACACACACATATGTATGTATGTATATATATAATTAAAAATACACATTAAGTACTGGATATCACCAGCGAATGAAAAATACGTATACACACGACAGATAAGTACAAAAAAAATATGCATTAAGTACAACGAGTGAAAAATACGTAAACACAAAGATATAACTACAGGACAAAATACCAAAGGAAGTCTAACTCTTCCTCAGTTGTCGACTGTTTATTACTCGCTGTTTCGAGCTTTCAACGACAAGACAGGAAAATTTCATATGACAGCAACATCCAGAAATTTTAAAAATATAAAATTTATGGAGAGTTAGGGCTTCGAACGAACAAACGACACCAGAGTGGACGTACAGAGTTAAAAATCGACGAAGACAGTTATTAAGGGCCGTTAGGCCAAGACGAATTGTAATGGATACACGCCTGGCAGACATTTTGAAAGGATATAAAAAAAATAGAAGAGAAAAAATAGTAGGAGAGAAAAAAATAGTAGAAGTGAGAAGAATGCCGAGAGGTGATATATATATATATATATATACTTTGATACTTTGATACTTTGATAGGTTTCGGCCATTATTGGCCCACACACACACACAGAGGGCGAGAGAGAGAGAGAGAGACAGACAGACAGAGACAGAGAGAGAGAGACAGCGAGAGAGACAGATATATAATTAGATAGATAGATAGATAGATAGATTGGCAAAATTCTAGATGAATAGATACATATCATTATGTATGTATATATGTATCAATTTATCTACCTATGTGTATGGATATGTATATATATAAATATATATATATATATATATATATATATATATATATATAAATATATATATACATATATATATATATATATATATATATATATATATATAATATATGTATATATATATATATATGTATATATATATATATATATACATACAAACATACACACGCACATGCACTTGCGTATATGCATACAAATATATGAATATGTATATAAATACAAAAATACAAATGTAACACACACACTCACGTGCACACATGTATCATGTATTTGTATATACATACATATATACATATACATACATATATATATTAATACACATATGCGCGTGTTTGAGAGGCGGGGTGTGCGTATCAGCATATATCTTTATATAAGCATTCCAGAACGAAGCATGCATACCAGGTCATTGATGATGCAATATTTGTTAAGATAAAGATATCGGTGATGATCGCCATTTTAAACAATTGGACCAATCCCGTTAATCTTATCAACTAATTCCCCGTTCATTGTTTATTTCCATATCAGCGGCATCAGAGATAATTTTCTACTTGTTGAATGAAGTTTTATACATGAATATTTGATAGTTGACCTGTCTTAAGTTTGCGTTATCGATACTTTTGACCAATTATTTAATGTTCATCATATGACTGCACTTAAAGCACTCCTTTCCCAAGATACAATTATATGATTCGTCATGTTAGATAGATAGATAGAAACAGACGAATGTGTTAAGACACACGTGTGAATATGCATACAAACATAAATATTACATACATACAAGCATACCAATATACACCTATCTGTTTATATGTGTATGTACGTATGTGTGTGCTTGTGTGTGTTAAATAAAATGAGACAACAAAACTAAAGCTCTGTGGAATTTCGAGGACATTTATAAAGAGAAAGGTCTTACAGCTGCTTCATGGATATTAGGGATATCCCTTCATCAGAGACGATAACTAAAGGGTGAACTCTAGTTAACTCTCTCATATTGTGTCTGATGAAGAGGTATCCTTAATATCACAGAAAAAGCTGTAAAACTATCTTTCTCTTTATAAATGTCCTATAAATTCCATACAGCCTTGGTTTTGTTGTCTCATTTTATTTAAAATATACATACATAAAGTGGAGTCGCAATGGCCCAGTGGTTAGGGCAGCGGAGTCGCGGTCATAGGATCGCGGTTTCGATTCCCAGACCGGGCGTTGTGAGTGTTTATTGAGCGAAAACACCTAAAAGCTCCACGAGGCTCCGGCAGGGAATGGTGGTGATCCCTGCTGTACTCTTTCACCACAACTTTCTCTCACTCTTACTTCCTGTTTCTGTTGTACCTGTACTTCAAAGGGCCGGCCTTGTCACACTCTGTGTCACGCTGAATATCCCCGAGAACTACGTTAAGGGTACACGTGTCTGTGGAGTGCTCAGCCACTTACACGTTAATTTTACGAGCAGGCTGTTCCGTTGATTCGGATCAACCGGAACCCTCGTCGTCGTAACCGACGGAGTGCTTCCACACATACACAAAACCCGCATTAGACTCATCACTCGTATTATTATCGAACCGAGAATCTACCTACGGTCCTCTTACATAGCACTTACATACCCTCTTGGGTTTTCTGGATACCAATACCGCTCTCATATATATATATGTGTGTGTGTGTGTGTGAGTGATTGTGTGTGTATGTGTGTGTGTGTGTGTGTGTGTGTGTGTGTGTGTATGTATGTATGTATATATATATATGAGATGGCAGGTAAGGCTATGTAAGTGCTGTGTAAGAGGACCGTAGTCAGACTCTTGGCTCGATAATGATACGAGTGAGAAGTATATATATATACATGTACATAATAAGTGCATCTGAATATATTTATACATATATAACAACAAACATGTCTATATATATATATATATATATATATATATATAATTTCAGCAAAACAATTAAGATTCAAATGAATTCAAATGAATTCAAATGAATATGGTACTTAACTTAGATGCACCAGAATTCTTTATGGTGTTAACCATAAAATAATGTGGGGTGATTATAACCAAGAAAAAAGTAATTGTACTAAACTTCTGATCCATTCTTGTTACTTTTTTCTTGGTTATATATATATATATATATATATATATATATATATATATATATATATATATAGGAATATATGCATATATGTATCTACCGTTTTACATATATGTGTGTATGTGCATGTGAGAGAGTGAGAGAGAGTGTGTGTGTATGTGTGTGCAGAAGGGGTGAGAAAGGGAGAGCACGAGAGAGAGAGAGAGACAGAGAGGCGTGGGCCATGGCTGTATGTTTAAGAAGTTCGCTTTACAGTCATGTGGTTTCAAGTTCAGTCCCACTTTGCGACCAGACTAACATGGATCACCTCTTCCCAAAGATAAAGTAGGTTCGCTTTGGGCAAATACCCCTACCTAGATAACCGCAAAGCTACAGAAAAATCAATGACAACACGAAACCAACAAGACCTGGAAGAAGATGACCTTCCCTTCAGGGCAAGATATTACGTGGTACAGTAAAATCTGAGTGGAACCTCGAATGAAAGCAGTGATTGGAGGGAAGCAAATATAACAGCCTTGAATTGAGTGGTGAAACGTCGTTGATGGCCTATACTCGATAGGGCTTAAGTAAGCAGGTATGTTTATCTCTGGATGCAGTCATGGATGGGTAGTTAAAATATCACATCTTAACATACAGTTATCAATCCTGTGGTTCTGGGTTCGTCTAGATAAGTGGGACGTTTAAGATCATTGTCTAAAAACTTATTATACACGTTGAAAGCTTATTTTTCGACATATTTGATGTTGCCAAGAATGTTTTTGATCAATTTTGTCTCTTGGCCAATATGGTTTTAATGATTGCAGCATATACGTTTCTTTTACAGCTTTGGGTTGACCAAAACTTTTGTAAGTGAAACTTGCCAGACCTGCCGTTATATGCGTGTGTAACAACATAAACAAAAATGGAGAAAATCACATCTTTATGTATGATTATATCATACATTACCGATGATCGTTTCAGCTAGGCCAGCATATTTAGATGTAGAAAAAAAATGCGAAATACAAGCCACACCAATACATCTGAAAATTTATGACAACCGAATGTTATCAAAGCAGCCCAAAACAGGTTAAATTGAGAACGAAATGATATAATATCTATAATGGTGTAGTCATGATGCTCTGATTACCTCTGAACAAACCTTCTTTATCTGCAATGATACGTAAATGTACAATTGTATCGTAACAATGCGTAGCTTGTATATTGGTGCAGATATGTAAAATAATTCATTATGCAGTGAAATTACGATTGCATGATGAAGGCTACGAAACGGCTGTAATCCCAAGGTTTACAAATGGTTAAATAAATAAATTCACCTTCTATACCGCCAGACTGTTTCTGGGATATATTTTATATTTTCTATCTTTTACTTGCTTCAGTCATTAGACTACAGCCTTATCTGGAGCATCGCTTTGAAGAAATTTTAATCGAATGACTCAAGCCCAGTACTTGTGTTTTTAAAGCGTGATACTTACACTATCGATATTATTTGCCGAACATCTAAGTTACGTGAACGTAAACACAGCAACACCGGTTGTCAAGCAGAGGAAGCAAGACATGCAGTGACGCAAAGACACACACACACACTCACACAAAGACACACAGTGACACAAAGACGCACACACAGTGACACAAATACGCCCCACCACATATATATATAATTCAAATT
>NW_021823615.1:5000-21805 GCF_006345805.1 Octopus sinensis | reverse complement strand
AGCTAGTCTTTCTGTATTCATGACTCATAATAATGATTTCTTCCACTCTTTAGAGAAATTCTTATAATGGAGAGGTTTCAAGGTACCCTTACAATGAGAAGTGTTATAGCAAAAACGAAGGCAGGACTTCAAAGAAGCAGAGATAGTATTGGGTTGGCAACTAAGTTCGCGCGGTTTTTATAAATTTTGGAATTTATGGCGTTTTTAAATTTTGGAATCTATTTTTGCTTTGAGAATTCTATTTTGAATCATTTTGGAATCTATTTTGTTTTCTTTGTAGTTAATTTTAGTTAATTTTTGTTTATTTTCAGATCATTAAAACTGAATGTCATGTTAAGAAAAACGAGCATTTTCGACACCTACTTTTTGCTTTTAATCAAGGTTCTAAGGCTGCAAAAGCTGCTCGCGACATTTGTACAGTGTATGGAGAGGGTGCCATAACTGAAAGAACCGCTTGTGATTGGTATGCCATGTTCACAAATGGAAATTTTGACCTCAAGATGCACTTTGTTCTGCCGTCCAGTTGAGTTCGATGAGAGCGATTTGCGAAAAATTAAACCAACTTTTGCACGAAAATTCATGTCAAATGACAGGGGAACAGTCAGAGAAAATGGAATGCTCTCACACTGCTATAGAGAAGCATCTTCACTCGATGGGATGGGTTCAGAAGTATGGAGCATGGGTTCAGCATGCTTTAAGTGACAACAGCAGAAATCAACGAGCCACAATTTCTGCTGGCTTGTTTGCTCGTCACCGCTCAACTCATGGACACAGGCAACGATTTCTTGGCCGAATCGTTACTAGAGTCGGAAAATGGTGCCTGTACATCAATATGAAGCAGCGTAAGGAATGGCTTAACCCCGGTAAACAAGCGACACCGCGCGTGAAAAGATCTTCATCTGCGTAAAGCGATGTTGTGCGTATGGTGGGGCTGGGAAGGAATTATCCTTACGAGTTGCTTGAACGGAACCAAACGGTTAACACGGAACTCTATGTTCAAAAGATGGAACGGCTCAACACAGCTATTCAAGAGAAAAGACCTAATCGTCAGCATGGAGTTCTTCTGCTGCACGACAACTCCCGCCCTCACATCGCCAATATAACCAAGGAAGCCATTCAAACGCATGGCTGGGAAGTGCTGCCAAACCCGCCGTACTCTCCTGATTTGGCACCAACGGATTTCTACCTCTTTCGATCTCTTTCAAATGATATACGCGGAGTTTCGTTCAATACTGATGCAGAATTGAGAGCTTGGTTGGATCAATTTTTCGAGTCGAAATCGGGTGATTTCTACGAACGAGGTATTACAAATCTTGTTGAACGTTGGGAAGAAGTTGTAAACAACAAGGGTGAATACATTATTCATTAATTAGCTGGTTTTTTTATAAAACCTTTTAAATTTTAAAACAACAAAATAGAGGGAACTTAGTTGTCACCCTAATACATGAGAGAGGAGATGGTAGAAATATGGGGAGGGGAGTGTGAAAAATAAAATTTGGGTAAAGAAATGGCAGGAGATCTAAATGGAAGGAAAAAAGTTAAACCTGACAAAGACCACAACTGTGGGAGAAAAATGAACGGAAGATGAGGATAATGGACTGCTGTTAGTGAATCGATTTTACCCCAGTATATGACTGGTACATTTTATATGAATTCAAAAGATATAACAAGTTGGCCACGTCATACATGATGTCCTTTTTTAATTTAAGTAAATCATTTCTATCAGATGACTGCGGTGATTGTCATGACCTTTTGTGTCAGGGAACGAAGGTTCAAATCTAGTCCCCAGCACAGATCAATGTCCCACGTAAAGACATTTCTCTACGGTGCATTCTACCTACATGCATATAGGTACCATAGGTAGAATACATTACTGTAAATACTAGGAGCATTGTATAAAAGATACTTTCTGTTGTTAAACTTTGAGACAAGGAAACCTGGTTTATTGTGATGTTCATGCCTTTCCAAATGAGGTTTGTAAAGCAAAGAAGAAGAGTGAAATGATTTCAATTGACAAACAAAGTCAAGTTGTCTTTACAACTTCTGTTAGGATGATTATTTTATATTTTGTATTTCCTTAACTTAAAGGGCTGAGTTCAGGCGACCCTGGAAAATAATCAACAATAGGGCCTGTCTGGTTTGAGAGAGGACTATAGGTTGTCCTGGGGCTAAAGGACTACAATAAATATTGAGAAACAGGCTAACCAGGAGAGTTACTACAACATGTCTCACGAGACACACAGTCTCCTGTAAGAATGTTGCATTTGATAATGTGGTCCTGTTCTGCCAAGAAAAGAACGGCGTCACACCTGGGACACTTTTCCTCTTAAGTCTGCCAGATTAAGGCATACATCTGCCTAAACAACAACAACAACCTACCAGTATATTAAATAGCAACGTAAACAAATAGAAACATTGACATTAACTCACCTGTTTACCTGTAAACAATAATAGAATTTAGTTACCTGTCCCAAACGACACTATTAACTCTTGTGTATCTTCTAATTTATCTATTTCACCATACTCGGTGATATTTCAGTAATATCTTTAGCTAACCATTCGAAAGAAAATTAGGAATGGAACCTGTTCTCAGTCATTCTAACAAACAAAAGTTGAAATGATGGCAGAATTTATAGAAATCAAGTGCTTTTTTTTACTCACCAAGTTGCTGCCATTTATTCCCCAACTTCTTTGCTACACTATGAAGAAGTTTCTCATCCAGGTTTACAGACTCTGAAATAAATATTTCCAAATTTTACACATCATAGTATAATTTAACAACATAGAATTGTGTGTTAAAGTCTCTCAAACTAGTGACATATAATTTTACTCCTTTAAAATATTCTACTGAATTTAATACTTTGCCAAAGATGACACAGATGTCCTTGTAAGTACTGTTGTATTTAATTATCTTCTAATAACTCATAATTAATTATAGAGTTGATGGAGATTTATTGATACTTCAGTTACTCACTAATTATCTTGCAGAATCCTCCATTATTTTTATGTTGCAGACTACAACCCTCTTGAAGTGTGACATGTTTCCTACTTGGATAAGGTCAATGTTTAGTGGATGTAGTGTGAGAGATATACTATTACAGAGAACAGACACTAGGAACACCTTTTATCATAAATCTGCCAGATTATGGCAGACCTCTGTCTACATAACAACATGAAGTATATTATTCTACACAATAAGGGCAATGGGACAAGCAGGACAAACAGACAGATCAGCAAAGAATATTCTTACCAACTCGACCTCTGCTTGTTACAGGTTTCAAACACCTCAGGCATCGTTTAAGTGGAACGTTTGAACATTCTTCACATGTCAGAAGGTGTTCACAGGGATGAACTTTTGTTGTGGCCGTTTTATTTTTGCACCACAAACACCTGTGGAACAAAATAGAAACATATCAAACCAATAACATTCATTTATAAGAAATATTAGAAATATTACATCATGTACATGTTTGGAGTAGGGAATATTATGAGACACTCCAGTGACAAGCAAGAGTATATCAGAAATTCTTCTTTAAACAATTACATACATACAGAATTGTGTGTAGTTAAATGGCATGCTCACAAACACACATACATACATACACACACATGTATACATACATTGATAAATGTTTGTCTTGACCCTGATACATCATAGAAATTGGTTGACACACAGTGAACTGCATATATTCCAGAAATATATTTCACTTCTAACATCGAACTCAATTCTTCTGAACAAATATATCTACACAGGTTTCTTTATAGACACATACTTTATTATATACACCCTGTCTCCACAGATTAGCAGATGAGGTGTCCAGTACTGAGCAGTGGCAGGAATAGCCCGAAACCAGACCTGGTCTGCTGGTCCTGTTGCTATAAGATGGTAGGGGTTCGATCCCCTGCTCGCAATTAATCGGATGCACCTCTGCGTCGTTAATTACTTACAGGAGTTGTTCTCTTGGGGTTAAACATTCGCAGTAGAGTCCATTCGAACAAATACTCATGTTGGCGTGCCTACAAATATTACTTATGTATATTTTCGTGCAACCCGTGCTACCACGGAAAACGGATGTTAAACGATGATGATGATGATGATATATCTATCAATATATATATATATATATATATATATATATATATGTGTATGTATGCATGATAGGTTTCGGCCAGTATTAGTGCCGGTCATGTTTAACGTAATCCCACTACCGGGCGAATCAGGATGCGGACAACATGACCCACTCGAGGAGAGAGTTGCTGTTTACGGGGACATATCCTGGTGTTGGAGTTTTATCCGGGGTTTCTTGAAGGATTTTTCCAAATACTTCTTGAACTTTATGGGGGTCTTTTTCTGCTTTAATGTATGCTAAATGGAGTGGGTCCACTTGAGGTGAAATAATTTTGCCGTATTGTTGTTATGTGATGCGAGTTTGATTTATGTTGTGGGCCGATAATACGGGGCCCAGGACTTGGGTATATCTTAAAGCTGATGCCAACATCATTTGGGCAATGCTGATGAGATATTTTCCACCATGATTTTGAGAGGCTTTATTATATGTATCGTGCATGTAGTTCTAGTTTTCTCTCCCTTATTTTGCCCCTTTCCAATAATATCAGCTGCGCTCTGTAGACTTCTTCTTCTTTTTCTTCTTCTTCTTCTTCTCTTCTTCTTCTTCTTCTTCTTCTTCTTCTACTTCTTCTTCTTCTTCTTCTTCTTCTTCTTCTTCTTCTTTCTACTCGTCTTCTTCTTCTTTTCTTCTTCTTCTCTTCTTCTTATTATTATTATTATTATCATTATTATTATTATTATTATTATTATTATTATTATTGATTATTGTTATTATTATTGAGTGAGAGAGCAGAGCATACCATAAAAATAACACTGGGGTATAAATATGCGAAGCCCCAGTATACCCCCATGACTACCCGTCTGATAAGGGTACACCAGACACATGCATCACAAACATATGTGCGCGACATGGTGATCTCATATCAAGATAAACAGCGCATGACCTTGCAGTGAGGCCCAGCTAGAATTTTCTTCTGGCCGATTAGCCCATCCCGCTCAAAAGGTCCCTGAATAAGGATTGTTTAAGGATGTTGAACGAAACACCCATGTTTCCAGAGGTGAATTGTCCAACCCCAAAAAGTCCCTCTCAACACATGGCTTTGATGCTCCCCCACTACTTCTGCTCGTGATCAGAGATGCACATTTTGTCACCCACTAAGGGACATGCTCAACTGGTTAAGGTCAAACAACTGACAAGCAAATCTGTGGTATTGAGCAGAATATTTGCTGTAGCCCATCTTTTATACCAAGACAAAACAATGTACATGATAACACTACCAATCAGTAAGATCAGAAGCCATGAGAGCCACTGCCTGGTACTGCATCCGGGCATTATTATCATTATCATTATTATTATTATTATTATTATTATCATTATTATTATTATCATTATTATCATTATTATTATTATTATTGTTGTTGTTATTATCATCATCATCATCATCATTATAATAATAATAATAATAATAATAATAATAATAATAATAATAATAATAATAATAATAATGATAATAACATTGACATAAACTCATTTGTAAAAGCAAATAAAATATTCTGAAGCTTGTCAATTGAAGAAAACAGATCAATATTTGTACAGTCCAAAAATCAATATCTATGAACAACAGGCGCAGGAGTAGATGTGATAAGTAGCTTGATTACCAACCACATGGTTCTGGGTTCAATCCCACTGCGTGGCACTTTGGGCAAGTGACTTCTACTATATATTCGGACGACCAATGCTTTTTGAATGGATTTGGTAGAGGGAACCTGAAAGAAGCCCGTCGCATATATATAATATATATATATATATATTATATATATATATATGTTGTGTGTGTGTGTGTGGTGTGTGTGTGTGTGTGTGTGTGGTTGTATAATATTTGTTTGTCTGTGTTTGTCCCTCCATCATCGCTTCACAACCGATGTTGGTGTGTTTATATTCCCGTAATCTAGCGTTGCGGCAAATAAGTACTAGGCTTACAAAGAATAAGTTCTGGGGTCGAATCTTTCGACTAAAGGCAGTGCTCCAGCATGGCCGCAGTCAAATGACTGAAACAAGTACAAGAGTAATATTTGAATTTCAACAGACAAAGAAAGTTTTGTATATTCACCGAGGGGCAAATGTGTCTGCTTCTTAAGTAGCTAATACAGAGAGATGTATGGCAAAGAAATTGCCAAATCTTATAAAATACGGGAGTCAAAGGCGACTAAAACACCTAGTAATGGTATATGTGTTACTTGAATTATTTACGTTTCCTGGCAGTTTTTTTTCTATGAAGATATGTGGCAATATTCCATCAGTATTTGCAGAAATATAATATATGCGCTGTTGGTGTGTGTTTGTAGGTTATTTTTCTATGAAATCATTCGTAATATTGACTGATTCGGACATAGAAGAGTGAGAAAAAGATGTTGGTAGACAGATAAATTCCACTTATTTCTAAGTAACAGTCTCAAAATGGAATTCATTCACTTCATTATTTAGATCTATATTTTCCTATTGATCACAAATCTTTAAAATAGGGAACGAAGAGGGGTAGGTTGGGGGTGGACAGTGAAGTATAAATGTCAACACTACGAATCATGTGAATGTAATCAAAATCATTTTCTTTCTTTGATCTCCTGAGAACTGCATATTGTTTATTGTGTGGCCTTTGACAAAAACACTAGCGACAGTATAATGTATGGGTAGAATTAAAACGAAATAAACATATAAATATGATTATATACAAAATAGAAAATGTACTGGTTTATCTGTTCCATTGCCAGGAAATACTTACTGTGGTGGTAAAAATGCTTCTAATTTTTTTCTCAAATTTGGGTCGTTAATGAGGTCCAATGGTGTGTTATTTTTGTTGTTTTTATGGTGAAAGTCCGCTCCCTGGCTGGCGAGATATCTCGCAACCACTATACCAGAGAGCCTTTCTTCTATTTTCAGGTTAAGGGAAGTGCAGCACTACAAATGATGAAATATAAAATGATGACAATATTACACAAATATTCAAAGCAAATGCCCCTAATTACACAAAAGTTCATCTAAATTTACTCATAGGTTATTTATCCACCAATTAAAGCAATTACAAAGTATTGAGTTCCTACATATTCTTTAATTGAGTCCATTTCCCATTTTCATGTTTTTACTTTGCTTTCAACACTGAGACACTCTCTAAATATATTGTCATTACATTGAGCAGGACAAACTGTATTGATTAACATCAAGCTTATTAATGAGTAAATATTTACTTGTCAATATATTCAATAGAAAAGTCAAATATAGGAAGAACAAACCAACAAGAACCAACCTATATAATTGGCTTGATAAAGGCGAGCATGTGGCCATAAGAAAGAGTATTGTATATATAAATATAACACAACATGAGAAGAAAGAACATAAGTTATATCAGAAACAAAAACACCTATAACATAACAAAGTCAATACCACACAGACATGACCAAACATATCAATAATGTTTCCATAATTAAGCAAGAAGCATCTTTGAATGATTACGGTAAAGTAAAGGAAGCAGGAATTAGTGTCAAGTCAGAAGAGTAATGGAGGAGTATTTTTAATCACGGACAAGTGAATTTTGGAAGAGGCGACTTGCAAGTCTACCAGATAGATGGAAGAGCATTGTAGACAATGAAGGAGAATATGTTTTAGATTAACAGAAAAAAGTACTTTGTTTATCTTAATTTTGAGAAATATAAGGATTATAAAAAACTGCTTCATTTATGAGATGACAGCAAAAAGTCCAGTAGTATTGAAGTCCATACTGTTGATGACATCAGATAGCCGAATACAGTAAACGGGCTTTAAACAGCATTTTACAAGATATATACTCAAACTCAAAATCATTACTTGTGTGTGTTTGTCTGTGTGAGTGTGTGTGTGAGTGTGTGTGTGTGTGTGTGTGTGTGTGTGTGTGTGTGTGTGTGTGTGTTGTGTGTGTGTGTGCCTAAGTACAGAACTTAAATACTGGAAAACTCACTAAGGACCATGCTTTATTGCATTTATCCTCTAGTGTCTTAACATTGAACAATGTTATGACATGTCCACAAGAAGGCAGTGGATTCATGTCGTGTACAAGAAGTAGGATAGAGAGCAGTTTCACTCAGAATTCTTCATAGAATGGACTGGATGTCTTTACCATGGCACCAGCACTATAAAGCTCAGACATCTCTTCTATCCTGCATCATTGTTAATTGAGAATAATATCTCCTCTATTAAATAGGCCACTTCTCCGTCACATTGTGATGGCTGTGTTTATATGGCCAACAACCGAGATGGGTCACCTCTCGACCGTGGTGAGACGACATCTTTGAGAGTGAAAGGAGATGGAATATTGTTTGTTACATAATATCACTCGGGTCACAAGGGGAGACTGGATCACGGAATGGTAATGGAGGATGGGGTTGATAGGGGAGAATTGATACATGACAAGCAAAGTTTGTCTGTCTGCCTGTCTCTCTCTCTCACACTCCCACAAAGACTCCCAAATATACAAAATCACACAGACACACACACACTCACACACACAGACACACACAGACACACACACACAGACACACACGCATGTATATACACAAACAATTTTAAAACTTACTTCGTTTAGTAAATCCAAGGGTGCATCCTCGGAATCAAACACTTCTCTTTCCACGGCCAGGTGCAAACAGCTGTTACCTTCACCATCAACAGCATTTATGTCTGCACCCAGTGCTATTAGCTTGTGTGTCATTCCGAGGTGACCCCGGGAAACGGCTTCAAGCAATGGTGTCCTTTTCTGATTGTTTTGAATATCCAACTGAACAGAACCCTTTGTGGAAGTAAAAATAGAAAATGAAAATTTACATGAAAATCAGGATGGATATCAATGTGTCATTATTGTCTTCTACTGTATACTTGATCAAACTGATCATGTACATTTGATGTTTGTCCGTAAAATCAACCTTCGTAAGATCCTCTAGATGTTGCTATGAGAATGTGTTCTAGACAGGATAAAGATGTCCTAAATAGATTGTTTCAGCTTAATCTACCTTTCTTCCTAACTATAGTAAGTTTTAGGGGAGCTGAACACGAGTGAACACATGATTAACAGATCAAGACTAGTAAAGAAGAATTTAAATTTCTAAAGTATACTTTTGATGTTGCTATAATTAATAAGAGGTTCATAAAACTGTTGAGGTGGTTAGTGTCCACCACCATGAAATTAATGCGCTTGCACACACACATACACAGAGACACACTCAAATATAAATATATATATATATAGAGAGAGAGAGAGGAGAGAGAGAGAGAGAGAGAGAGAGAGAGATTTATATACATTACTGTTGGATATATAAATATAAATGTTGAATGAGGAATATGTAAAATGAAGTTCCCGAGAAAATGTATTCATCACAACCATTGGTTTGACCCATGTTGCATCGATTCCTTGCGGGTGGGAGAGTTCTCGGTGTCGCTTGGTATGTTGTTGTTGTCAGTAGGTTCTTGGATTATAGCATTATAGCCAACAACCTCCTGGCAACAACATGTCAAGCGAAACCGAGAATATTTAGTGAGGTTTCTTCTGTAAAACAAGACACCAGATGAGATGCATCTGCACCGGAGGTTGCAATACATCCAATTATACAGTATCCAACCCACAAGTGTCCGATGCAAAATGGGTCAATACTCCATTTCCCAATCCCCCATTTGTAATAAAACTAAAAAACCGTGAAATTCCTGAGGTAGACTAAGTGGCAATTATATCACAACGTGTGTGAGTGTGTGCGTGCAAACATACATACATACACACACACACACACACACACACACACACACACACACACACACACACACACACACACAACACACATACATACATACATACATACATACATACAACATACATACATACATACATACATACATACATACATAGAGAAACTGTGCATAGTTTAGCTGTCCGGCGGATGTTGACAGAAAGTGAAAAATAGAATATCTGGAAATAAACTGAATAATGACATATCTATGTATATATATGTTTTGATTGTAGAAAAGATAAATCCGGAGAAGAAGCACACTCTAAGATGTAGAGCAGTGTATATTTTAAAACTGGGGAAGGCCGGTTTCCGGGATTACCCTTGGTTTCCGGTCCAAAAAGGATTTAGCTTCAGGGCGTATCATTAGATCCCAAAACCTGTTGACCTAAGACCTCTTCTAAATATGGAGGGTGGAAAAGCCCTTCACCTCATACGCCTAATACAGTATGCAAATTTTCCAGCTGCATACGGGTGTATAGTTCGTTGGATGACATGGGGATGTTATTGCTGGAGTATCCAAGGTCAAATTCTTTCATATTTATGGGAGACCCGTGGTTTCAGTGAATATGTAGAAACGCTTCAATGGTGAGGTATTTAATAGAAGCCACATGGTCACTGGGATGATCTCTTGCCAGGGAGCTGAAAGGATCGTTTGCAGAAAACGTAAATCCCAGGCTTTTTCCCTTCCATATTTTGAAGAGGTCTTAGGCCAACAGGTTTTGGGGCCTTACGATCCGGTACAAAGCTAAACCCTTTATTGATGGGAAACCACCCCAATTTTTTTATATACATTCATATATAAGTATATATATATATATATATATATGTATATATAAGTGTATATGCATGTATGTATATTTACTGCTTCCTTTTTGATATCTTACTAAATCTCCTTCTCTCTTCTATAAAAAACTGTTTTGTAAATTATTGTCTTCCATACATTAATATTTTAAAAATAAAATTCTGTTCTTGTATATGTATATTGCATTGAAGAATGGATGTAAACATGATATTCTATGAACTGAGGTGCTTGTCATTTATACCTGTTTTACTTTGTAAATTGTACGATGGCACTGTATGATTTATAACCTATACACTAATGCAGACATGTAAAAGAATTTATCATACACGAAAATTTCTGTGAAATGATGTAACTGGTGAAAGAAATATATTCATCTTATAATTTCTTACTTTATATGTATATATATATATGTGTGTGTGTGTGTGCGTATAAATATATACATATCCCAATGCATAGACACACACACACACAACACACACATATATATATATATCTGCATATATATATATGTGTATGTATGTATATATCCATACATATATATACGCACAGACACACACAGACTTCATTGTGTGTGTATGTATATATATATATATGAGTATTCATCTTATATGTGAGTGCGTATACGCTTGTGTGTGTGTGAGTGTCTCTTTGTCTTGACATCTGTGTAATAGTTGTAAATGAGTGCCACTGTCATATAAGCAGGGTCTCTTATTTCCAACATTCTGCGGGAACATGTCTAGTTCTTGGCAAATGTTAGTTTCCTTGAAAAGAAGAGGAGAAGGTTGGCGATAGGGAGAGCATCCAGCTGCAGGAAATTTGCCTCAATATAATCTATCGGGGCCAAGCAAGTATGATGATGATGATGATCTGTATATATACATACATATATATATATATATGTATATATATATATATATATATATATATAGTTAGATTGATAGATAGATAGATAGATAGATAGATAGATAGATAGATAGATAGATAGATAGATAGAAAGATAGATAGATAGACAGAGAGAGACATAGAGAGACAGACAGACAGACAGATAGATAGATAGATAGATAGATAGATAGATAGATAGATAGATAGATAGATAGATAGATAGATAGATAGATAGATAGACAGAGAGAGATAGAGAGACAGACAGACAGATAGATAGATAGATAGATAGATAGATAGATAGATAGATAGATAGATAGATAGATAGGTAGATAGATAGATAGATAGATAGGCAGAGAGAGAGATAGAGAGACAGACACACAGACAGATAGATAGATAGATAGATAGATAGACAGATAGATAGATAGAGAGAGAGATAGATAGATAGACAAACAGAGTGAGAGATAGAGAGACAGACAGACAGATAGATAGATAGATAGATAGATAGATAGAGAGAGAGAGAGAGAGAGAGAGCGAGAGAGATAGAAAGAAAGAAATAGATAGACACACACATCCATATATACATGGTTGTAGTGTAAGGAACATTTTTCCCAGCCATACACTCTTCCACGTTGAATCCCTCTGCAGGGAAACTCAGGCAAGTATATTCTACCCTTACCTAGGGCTGAACAAAATTTTATAGGCGGATTTGGGAAATGAAAACTGAAAGAAGCTTCATAACAGGTGTGTGTCTATGTGTGTGCCTATGTATGTGTGTGTGTGTGAGTTAGTGTTTGCATTTGTGTGTGTGTGTGTGTGTAGCGGTTCGGTAAAGAGGCTGAGAGGATAAGTGATATGCTTAAAATAAAAGAAAGGACTGGGATAGATACATTTGACTAAAAATTCAAGGTGATGCCCCAGCATGACCGCAGTCAAATGCCTGAAACAATTAATATATATATATATATGTATATACATATATACACATGATGTCTGTTATATTTTGGTTCATCTCGTAATGACGTAGTTTCATTTGACCATTAAAGATATTATTATCAGTGATGGTGGTCAGTTGGACTGTCAACACCGCTAATATCAACATCAACATTATCAATATACAATTCCTCCACAAACACAAGGCTTTTGTAGTACATGTGATAAACCTAACCTCATTATTTTACTGGTACCTTGATAATATTTATATTATACAGATCAATATAATACTGGAGAGTGTATATAATATGTATTTATTAACTAACCTTGGACAGCATCGCACACACCACTTTATAGTTTCGCCTGAAAGTAATGGATGAGGAAAGAAAAACATGAAAAAAACAAACATCACACAGCTTGAGATAATAGTTATTAGGTCATTAAAGAAAACAAATGTAATTAGGTCACAATAACTTAATTACAGCAATTATTACACACATACTCACACACACATATATATTTATTCAATACACACTCTACACAGTAGAACAATGATATATACACACCTGAGTAAACCCAGAAATGTAAAGACAGGAAAAATACTGCTAAGAATTCTGACAACTTATATAAACATGAAATTTAGGAAGGAAAAAAGGGCTACAGGTAATCATATGAACCCCAGTACATGACTGGTATTGTATTTTATCAACCTTGCAAAGATGGAAGGAGAAGTTGACCTTGGCAGGATTTGAACTCTGAACGTAAAGAGTCGTAAATAAAATAACACAATTTATATTCTTCAAAAGTAATAAGAAACAAGAACTGGAGAAAAGAAGGAAGACAGTTTATTAAAGGAACCCCTGGGTATTACTGGTACAGATTATATTGACCGCAGAGTGATAGTAAATATTCTGGTAGGATTTGAACATGGAACATAAAGAGACAAATGTAAATACTGTAAGGGGATGATTCTGTATTTAGCCCAGGGTCGGAGTAAATAGGGAAACTACAAAGGAGAGAGAGTGAGGAAGAAAGAGAGAGAGTGAGAGAGAGAGAGAGAGAGAAAGTAGTGCTAGATGGGATGAAAGGAAGAAGAGAGAGGATTTGAACCTGTGACGTTGAGGTAATGGAGAACGAGATGAAGTAAAGTGTCCAGTCAGGCAACAACAATAACAATTATGGTGATGATTAATTAATAAAGTAGATTACAGTGCGAAAGAGAGAAGAAAGACAATGACCCCATGGTGGGATTATGACATGAATGACTCAATGAAAAAGAAACAAACATTATTGAAAACGTAAAAGAAACAGATTTGGATATTCCAGATCCAATGGGGACTTACCCCCGAACTGCCTCATGCAGTGGTGTGTCTCCATCGTTATCAACCACATTGGCATCAATGCCATTGTGACCCAACAAAATGTCGACAGTGTGCAACTTTCCCCAATAACAGGCCACGTGCAGCGGTGTGCGACCATATTTATTTCGAGGATTAACCTGAAAAAGAAAAGAATAAAAACATTAAAAATGGTGTCTGAAAGGGGAGTTGGGTGGTGAAGAATTAAAAGAAAAACTCACAGAAAAAGAGAAGAGAAGGAATGAAATTAATTAAACAGGTGGAATGATTGGGGTGGGGAGTAGGTAATAGAGATTTCTATTGTATATACACACACGCGTATACACACATACATATGTACATATAAATATATTTATACACACACACAAACACACATATATATAGGATGAATAACTCAATAAATAAACACATAGAGCAGCAAAATGTGTGTGTGTGTGTGTGTATGTGTGTTCGCGTGTGTGTGTGTTCATAGTTACATTTATTCTTTTATTCTTTCATTTGTTTCAGTCATGTGACTGTGGCCATGCTGGAGCACTGTCGTTAGTCGAGCAAATCGACCCCAGTAAGCCTTGTACTTTTTTTATTAGTTTCTTTTGCAGTAAAGCTAGTTTACGGGGACATAAACACACCAGCATCGGTTGTCAAGCGATGTTGGGGACAAACACAGACACACAAGCACACACACACACACACGCAATATATTACTCTTTACTCTTTTACTCTTTTACTTGTTTCAGTCAATTGACTGCGGCCATGCTGGAGCACCGCCTTTAATCAAGCAACTCGACCCCGGGACTTATTCTTTTGTAAGCCCAGTACTTATGCTATCGGTCTCTTTTGCCGAACCGCTAAGTGACGGGGACATAAACATCGGTTGTCAAGCAATGCTAGGGGGACAAACACAGACACACAAACATATACACACACATACATATATATATACATATATACGACAGGCTTCTTTCAGTTTCCGTCTACCAAATCCACTCACAAGGCTTTGGTTGGCCCAAGGCTATAGTAGAAGACACTTGCCCAAGGTGCCACGCAGTGGGACTGAACCTGGAACCATGCGGTTCGTAAGCAAGCTACTTACCACACAGCCACTCATGCATATATATATCTGTATATATATAAGGCCAGATGTGTGTATGTGTGTGTGTACGTTTTTGTAATTTATGCACAGTTTTGTAATTTATGCACATTTACAATTGGCACGCTCAAATTTTAGGGGGTCATTCGTCACGACCCCAGCAGTATTTTCGTCAAATTTCCTCCGAGACACCCGCGAATAGCGGTAAATAATTTTGAGCCATAACTTCTAAATTTTTAAGATGGCGAAAGCTACCATTGTTTACAAAGCAAACATTAATTAAGTCCCCTCCTAGCGACGGTGTAAAGAGAGGGAGGGAGAGAGATTTTTATAATTTCGTCTTTTTACTGTCAATAACAGACAGACAGGTGTTGTTATGTATGTTTGTATGTGTGAATGACTTCAGTCACGCATACACACACGCGAGCATGTATGCGTAAAAGACACATATATGCAATGTTTGTGTGTGTGTGTGTTGCGTATATATATATACGGGCAACATAAACGATATTCTCCGTTTCTCCACAACTAATTTCCTAATTAGCAGAATCCGTTGTCCCTAATCATAGCGATATATAGCTGGTCGTGCGTGAACATGGGAGAGAGCAGAGGTTACCAGAGCAAAAGACCTACGTGTTGACTGTAGACACGCTCCTTCGCAAACGATCAGCTATTATTTTGTAAACAATGTTTCGAAACTGTTCATGTTTTGGAAAGGAGAGGGGTCAACCTAAAGCGTTTGACCCGGTCATAAAAACAAACAAAAAAATAGTAATATGTGTAAAACAACTTCCTCTAAACGAATATGACCAAAAAAATGTGCGCTCGCGAAAGGAGGGTGGGAGGAGAGGCCTATGGCCTTTTCTTTGATAATATCTTTCTTGCTTATTTAAATTCAGTTCAATGCAGTCTTGCCTTGAACCAAACCTTTCTCTTTGTGTGTGTGTGTGTGGTGTGTGTGTGTGTGTATGTTCTTGATAATTGTTTAGAACAAGTTGTTTTACACCTATTACACTATTTTTTTGTTTTTGTGCCCGGGTCAGACATGTAACATCCACGATGTGAATTTTCCGAGGCCTCTCCCCCACTCCCCTTTCGTGAGCGCGCATTTTTTGGGTCATATTCGTTTAGAGGAATTTGTTTTACACCTATTACACTATTTTTTTGTTTGTTTTATGACCAGGTCAAACGCTTTAGTTTGACCAGGAGAGGTATGACTTTCACATATCTGCGAGAGAAGGTAGGCTTCTCTATTCCTGTTACAAAACTTACTTCCGGGAGCCAAATTTGCTTCAATTGATGGTATTACTCGGGTCGGAGGTGGTGGTGGGACAGTGGCAGGGGCAAAGGCGTGCAGAAACATGTATACAATAGGTGTATGTACGTATATGTTTGTGTGTGTGTGTTTTGCCCATATATATAAACTTAGTTGTGATCTGAACATAACCGCTTCTGAAACAGAGGTTCCGGAGCCCTTTTGGGCGTTTTATTTTCCTTGCTGGAAGGGTTCTCAATCCATGGGCAAAATGGGGTTACACGAAAAAAAAAAGAAAAAAACTATCGATGAGTGTAAAAATCGATAAACCGATTTCTGATGGAACCATGTGGTTTGTAAGCAAGCTACTAACCACACAGCCAATCCTGTGCCTATATATATATATATATATATATATATATATATATATATGAATGTGGTTGTTTGTTCCTCATGAAGCTTTTTAAAATAAATATTTCTTAATGAAATTTTCTGAAAATCCATCCCTTCCATGTCTTAATCAACAATTATGTCTGGAGTTGGGATTGGTTTGAAACTCATCAAATGCTTTTATTTTCTCAACATAATCGGAAGCACCAGAAAGTTATGGGGGAAAA
>NW_021823614.1:0-17500 GCF_006345805.1 Octopus sinensis | reverse complement strand
ATATATATAAATATATATATATATACATATATATATACATATATACATATATATATATATATATATATATATATAATATATATATATATATATATCTATATATATATATATATATATATGTATAAATAAGGGCGAAGGTTATATATAATAAACAAACTTTCCTCTTTCTAACGTAGTATATATTTCTTTACTACCCACAAGGGGTTAAACATAGAGGGGACAAACAAGGACAGGCAGACGAAATACGGCTACGCATTTCGCCCGGCGTGCTAATGGTTCTGCCTGCTCGCCGCCTTAAACGTAGTATAGGCGTGGAAACAGTAGAAAGATAGGGTATTTTAACTTTATAAGTCAGGAAATGTTGTCAGCATTCCAATAGCTATAATATTTAGTATCTAATTGATCAGTGATTGTTGTCAACGACGGTCCAGGATCTGAGGGATGTGGGTTTGAGTCCCGTGGCTACTGACAAAATTTTTACCGTCATATAAGTGTGAAATCCCCAATCTATCTCCTTTTTTACACAGCTGATTTCACATATTTGTCTGTGTATATGTTTGAATGTACGATTGTTCAGGTACATGCGCATATATTAGTATGTCTCGGTGTGTCTGTGTGTATGTGTACATGGGTGCATGTGTGTACGTGTGTGTGAGTGCGTACGTATTAACAGATATATTCACCATCTAATTACATTTTGGTCATACCTGTTTCTTATATACACCTGTACTGATCTTCTCATCGCTTATGTCATTTCCTATATAGGCACAAGTATCATTTTTGGTGAAATAAATTGCCCTTCATTTCCGAGGGTCGTGGAATCCTAAAGGTTTTATGCAGGTTCTCAAATTTGAGTGCACTGCCTCCAATAGCGGAAACAGTTGTAAGTTGATGAAATTCATAATATAATCACTTATTCCTTTGCGATCTCTCTTCTGCTTATATATATATATATATATATATATATGTGTGTGTGTGTGTGTGTGTGTGTGTGTGTGTGTGTGTATACTCTTTACTCTTTTACTTGTTTCTGTCATTTGACTCCGGCCATGCTGGATCGCCGCTTTTAGTCGAATATATCGACCCCAGGACTTAATCTTTGTAAGCCTAGTACTTATTCTATCGGTCTCTTTTGCCGAACCACTAAGTTACGGGGACGTAAGCACACCACCATCGGTTGTCAAGCGGTGTTGGGGGCACAAACACAGACACAGACACACACACACACACTCTCACAACCATATATATAAATATATATATTAATCTATTAATGATAATTATTCACTTGTTAGAATGTAATCTCGTATTAATGAATCTATTAAATTTCATTGATTTAATTGTACTCAACATGTTTTATTTTTAAAATTGCAACCAACAGTAATTCAACTAATTAATTATTCTTTTACGTACTAACCATTACATATAAAATTGAGTATAGCTTTTGCATTCAAATTGCAAACTAATTATATTTGCAATTTCTCTTGCTGCGATTTTATATTGCCGATTTAAATTAATATTTTATCATTTACCATTGAAGAATTTATATTCCAGTCTCTTTTTCCATGTCTTCACATTTGCACAGTCTCTTTTAATTTAGTATATTAGGATTCGCTTACGTTATTTGTTTCATTTTTATGCTGCTTTCGTAATCTATCAGCCTTTGTCAAATAACATACACACATGCTTGAAGTAAAAACTTATTTTTGTTTTCCTTAATATCTTTCGCTTTTAGTTTTTAAACAATTATTATTTTCATAACATCAAACTTTCTGTATCTTTCAAATATATATACGAAACTATATGTAATTTACATACATTTATGATAGGGAATAATAATGAATCAAATAAATGTATATTCAGAAATGCAAGTTGTATATTCATCTCCTTATGTTCTAACATTTTACAAGCCCATGGCATATTTTCATTTTATTCATATTAGTATTATTTTAATCTCTGATTCGTAGGTTTTTAATCCGTATTAATGCATTCATATAATCATTTCTGTTTAAATTTATATTCCTGATTTTGTTTTTATTCAATATAAGCATCTACGTTTGTGTTTTTTTTTCTTTCTCAAAGTAACAGTTAGTAACACACATGCACTATTACTGTTGATAACTTACACTGCTACAAAATGAATGCTTATTCCCAAATATTTCATGTATAATGATTTTAAATGATAATACTAATAAGAAAACCAATTTTGTTAATCGAATTTTAAAAAGCGCCTGAGATATTTTGCATCAATAATTCTCTTAAAATTTATGGCAAATTTTATGCTTTCAAAATTTATTAAAATGAAATTTCTTCCCCGCGTGGTTCTATAGCAATCATTAGTAGACATTATGTTAAGAAAATCACACACATCCGAGTCTATCGTCGTATAATGAAATTCAACCATGAGAATATTTACAATAGGAACTCACTCTTCGATTATAAATTACCTATGAAGTTTTAAACGTATAAATCATATCGAAAACATATTTACATAAATATTTTATGTAAGTTTGTAATGGTAGAATAAAATTATTTCAGAAAAAAAAAAACAGTTGTGTCTCTTGCTTTACATTTATTCATTTCATTTTCATTAAATTTAAAATTATATGGATTTTTATTTGTCACCATCTTAGAACTTTGTGGTTTTCTCACAAATATTGACGTCAATCTTCACAAAGTAGAAGCTATAGATTTTATTCATTTGAGTTGAAAGTGGAATTAAAATACTGACTTTGTAGATGTCGTATTAAAATTAATAAAATTTGTTTTTTTTTATCTCTTCATAACTGTAAATGTTTATGATTTTGTGATAAATTAAATGAGAATTTATATATATAAATTGTTAAACAAATTCTTTATATGTTGTGCAATATGAATGCTACTACTTTAGAGTAATTCTGGAACACCAACTTTTCCAATCTTGCTTCTTATTTTAATGACAACCGCTTTAAAGGAAAAGTTCCATATTCCAACCGTATATTGTACGAAACCATATACGACCCACTCATATTATCTTCTTCATTGTCTAAATTCACTACTTTATTATCTCCTCCTACAACGACGACATATAACGTTCAGGAACTATCTATCTATCTATATATCTATCTATCTATCTATCTATCTATCTATCTATCTATCTATCTATCTATCTATCAATCTCTATATCTATCTATCTATCTATCTATCAATCTATCTATCTATCTATCTATCTATCTATCTATCTATCTATCTATCTATCTATCTATCTATCTATCTATATATGCCTGTATATATATATATATGTATGAATGTATGTATATATGTATGTATGTATGTAGGTAGGTAGGTTTTTAGGTGTGTTTATGTAGGTGAGTGTATATTTACAATTATAAGGCTATGCTCAAGCATGGCCAGGGTCAATGGGGGAAAAAAACAGGGGAATATTATGATCACTGCATCATTTTGTCTTCTACTCGGAAAATAGACATGTAGACTGGTACATCCATTAGACTAAATGTTTATGAAAATTCCCTAAAACACCAAAACCTTATCTCGATTTTGTCACATAATTAACAAAGATGATTTGTTAAATTTTAGTTAATGAATACTACAGAATTTTGCTATTCGCTATGGCCACAATTTGTATTGGCAAAATTTGGTTGTGTTGTCATCGCACTTAGTTTGTTAACTTGCGTTTGAGTAAATAATATTCATGTAGACGGCACGCCTGGGAATCATCGGTTTCATTCTATTCATTGTAAAAGCTTCACCTTTAAACATAAGAGAATTAAACAGTGTTGAATATAAATGAATACTTCAACCTTTACCGTAAGAAAAGAAAATTTATATTTTCTTCCGACAATAATATATTCGTCAGTGAATGTAGGAACCAGCTTGAAAACTAGCGCCTAAATTCTGTTCGACATTTTGAAACCGTTTCTTTCGTTTATTTAAATCTATTGTACTTACCAACTTCATCTTTCTCTTTGAGAAGTTCAATTATTAAGACGTCAATCTTTCCCCTCACATCTACAATGCAACTAATCAATTTTAATCCGTGAAGAATTTTCAAACGGACATTGTGATATCTAAAGGGTCACATTTCCAAAATAACGTCACTTTTGTTCTTGGAAAGGTGTTCGATTACACTTCAAAGAATTTCCGATGCAATGCCAGATTTATATCAAACGCATATCTTCATTTGATTTCAAAGACAAGAATAACTTTGTATTGTTGAATACAATATACCATTCCCGATATTTGCGTGTATATCCGTCTATGTATATGTTTATGCGTATTTGTGTGCCTGTGTGTGTATACAACTTCCACATATTTTTCAAAACCTTTTCTATACGAATAAGTCTATCTAGTGTATGTCATAAGTGAAATATAGCGATGGCTAACTTCTTGATATTATTGATCACAACTTTCTTCTTCAACACCTGTACATGTGCTTGCGTTCTTTTAAACTACGTTTTTGTGCAGGAAAATTTATGAAGTATTAAATTCGCGCTATCAGGTTGTGTTCAAATTGGAAACATATTTTCATTGTTACAGTACGTAAAGTGAACGAATACTTAAAACTTGTGTTGTAGGTATATTTAAAGTATTCGAACTGAAAAAGGAGTGTTTCAATGAATGGTAGATTGATATTTCATAACAAAAAAAGGAGTTCACACATAGTCAGGCAGAGGTAGGGAGTATGAAACTAAGTAATTAAAGGGAGAAGGCTGTTCTGATATACAAGGACGATAGGCCAGAAAAGAGTTTGGAAAATATTTGGGGTGTATTTAAGCTTTAAGAAAAGAGCGTAAAGTGTATAGTGAATTAGTGTGTTTTATATTAGATGTATCGAAGACGATAATTTTGCGTCAGTATACATATTTGTCGGGTTCTCTTCGTATCTTGAGATTGTAATGGTTTTGCGACTGCTACCTAGCACCTTAGCTATAAAAAAACGAATGAATATCCGCATTCTCATACATCACAGTGTAACATTCATTCCCTGTTGTTACTCAGTCAGCTATCATACCAAAATCAATGGGTTTTTAACAATACAATGAAGTAGAAACCATGCTGATTTTCAAGTCGCTGAGATTTTTACACTCGCTTTTTGTATAGTTGTCTGTATGTCTATTTCTGTCTTTCTCTCCCTCTCACAACAATGGCCTTTTAGAAACCGTTACCATTTCGATGAAGAATCATTTTTCTCTCTTCCCTTAGCACTACGTGAATCGACTTTTGTAAGGGAAAGAAAAAATCCACAGTTTTCAACAAAGGATGTCGTGCAGCACTTCAATTTTTTTCATATGGCAGTTTAAAATATGCCTTCAACTGATTTTCTTTATTCGTTTTAGAATACATAGAATAGAATTTTGATATATTTATTAGTTCTATATACGCTTATAATTATACAACGTTGTAATATGTTTGTCGTATCCGCTCTCATAGATTATATTCTACTCCCGAAAGATTTGAGTTTTAGTGGATACGTCTCTTTGAAACATGATATCTTGCAACAAGTTGCTATTACACCAAAGTATATTTCCTGAGAGACTGCGTAGAACATCTTCAAATATTATATCGAATTGTATCACTGGAAAGAATCAGCTCTTGTATATATACAGTGGTTATATATATGCACTCTATGACTAACATATATTTGGCATTTGCGGCTCCGTTGGCAACAGAGGAAGAGGCCGAACAAGAACCCGCTGGCTTGACACCATCAAGAGTGATACCGGAATGGGCATAGCCAATCTGAAAGAAGCGGCCCAGGATAGAATTGACTGGAGGACACTGATCCAACGAGTGACCGAGAGTCGACTTCGACTGAGCGGATAGATAGATAGATGGTTGCTAATGAGCTATGCCCTTGACAAGCATATACGACTGCACACACTGCAAACCAAGATTTCCTCATTCACTACACTAGCAGTGCGCTTTTAGGGGCACGCTTAAAGTCATCATGCAGAATATGTGCTCTCTCAAAGGTGTCGAATCCCTCCTTAACCTGCTTTCTCCAACTGTGGGGATGACAGGCATTGCTCTCCCAGTCGGTTTCCAGCATATCGCAGGCCTTTAACGAAGACTTGACACAGCCCTTAAATCGCAGCGTTGGTTTCTGCCGGGGCCGCTTTCCACAAACAAGTTCTCCATATAGCATCTGTTTAGAGATCCTGCTATCCTTCTTTCCTGAGAAACACTGATATCTTGAGTATTGAGGCGATGGTGCACAATCACCGATTACGTTGGATTGGACACCTTATATATTATATATATATATATTATATATATATATATATGCACACACAAATATGTTCTTTTATACTTTGACTTCCAACTTACAACATCGGTTGAAAAATGATGGTGGTGGGATAAACACAGACACACAAATACGCACACATACACAGACACAGACACACACAAACACGCACATATATATATATGTATATATATACGACGGTCTTCTTTGAGTTTCCCCTCTACGAAATCCACTCACCAGAATTTGGTCATCTTGAGGCCATAGTGGAGGATACCTGTGCAACGTGCCACGCAGTGGGAGTGAACCCAGAACCATATGGTTGGGAAGCACGCTTCTCACTACACTGCCACTCCTGTGCTAATATGCACACACACACACACACATATATATGTGTGTATGTATGTATGTGTGTATTTATGTTAGTCTGTATGTATGTATGTATGTATGTACAATGCATTCATATCCAATACTCTAATGGAGATCGGAGCTGGAAATGATTTTGTGCAACTAAGTAACAATCTCTAAATAATTGCTCAATTAAGTGTCCGCAAACGTGGTTAACTGGCAGAATCATAAGCACTCCAGCTGAAAGGTTTAGTGGTATTTTGTCCATCTTTATGTTCTTAGTTCAAATCACGCCGATGTCGACATTGATTTCCATTAATTGAATAAAGTTCATTTGAGCTCTGGGGTCGATTTAATCAACTAACGCCCTCATTTGAAGTTGCTATCCTTGGTTGCACAATTCGAGCCAATTAACTGTTCGCTGCGAAGCACATTATTCTCTTTGGCATACCTTTGGCATACCTCATAATACCAGACATCTAAAGACGTAAACAAAAACCAATATATGGTTGCTAATCTCCAATAAAGCTGGCAGTAGTATCGGCACCCAAAATTTACTATACATAATTTTTGCATGGCGTGTCCATGTACAAATTGTGTGTGTGTGTGTGTGTGTGTGTGTGTGTGTGTCTGTGCTAAACATTTTCTCTTCTGATACTGACATGAGTCCAGTCCAACAAAGTGATTTTTAGACATTTTAAAAGCGTCTATTTTACCGTCAAGAGAATGAGAAATCCCCTGAAGTATATCGTTCATAAAGGTTGCTTCTTCTTCTTCTTCTTCTTCTCTTCTTCTTCTTCTTCTTCTTCTTCTTCTTCTTCTTCTTCTTCTTCTGTCTTCTTCTCTTCTTCTCTTCTCCTCCTCTTCTTCCTTCTTTCTTCTTCTTCTCTTCTTCTCTCTTCACTCCTTCTTCTTCTTCTTATTTCTC
Organism: Octopus sinensis; assembly: GCF_006345805.1. Lineage (NCBI taxonomy): Eukaryota > Metazoa > Mollusca > Cephalopoda > Octopoda > Octopodidae > Octopus > Octopus sinensis. Next base: position 9,986 of record NW_021823614.1, on the reverse strand, counting down.
CTCTTCTTCTTCCATCCATCTAAATCTTCTTCTTCTCCTCTTCCTTCTTCTTCTTCTTCTTCTCCTTCCCCTCTTCTTCTTCATCTCTTCTCTCTCTTCTATCTCTTTTCTTCTTCTTCCAATCAACAGGACTCACGCCATTAGCCACAAAGATAATCTCTAATTCGAGCCTACTCTAAGTTACTAAGAATGCGTGTGGCAACTTGAAGATCCACCCACTACACACGATACACACACGGGTGCACAGGCTTGAAAGCTACGTCGTTATCCTCATTCAGTAAACGGTGGCTTTTAACGAGTGGAGAGCTGAACCATCCTTGGGTACAGAGGATTCGCAATCTAGACTAGGGTCTGAAAGTTTAACACACCATAGTGGGTTGCACCATGGTTCTTCTGCATTGTGGCAGAAATAGGAAGAAACAGTGAGATAAAGTTGTGGTGAAAGAGTACACACCACCCCGGCCGGAGACTCGTTGAGCTTAGGTGTTTTTGCTCAATAAACACTCACAATGCCCGGTCTGGGAATCGAAACTGCGTTCTTACGACCGCGAGTCCGCTGCCCTAACCACTAGGCAATTGCGCCTCCACTACCTGCTGGTGTTGCAGTCCTTGTAGATTATGTAGTTACTGACTTCGCCGTTGTCTCCGTTGTCTCCGTTGTTCTCGTTGTCATAATGATGGCAGCGGCTTCTTTACATTATTTATTTTACGGTTGGTGTTAGCAGCGTTAAAGCTACCGTTATTGTTACTGCTGATTATTTTATTACTGTCCTTATCGCAGTTGTTGCATTTCATGCTGCTGTTACTGCAATTGCTGCTGTTGTCGTAGATGTTGTTATGATTTTAATGTCTTGTTTCTACTGTTTTCATATTCTTAACTACTTTCAATGCGAATTGCTGGCGCATCACATTAAGACAGACTTTGCCATCCATTGCTGAGATCATCGACGCACAAAGCAGGAGAAGGTAAAATGAATTTTCTCCGAAAGCCATTCCTCTATTTTTACTTATTCCGACCATTTTGAAGAAAACAAGTCGAATATATATATATATTATATATATATATATATATATATATATGTGTGTGTGTGTGTGGTGTGTGTGTGTGTGTGTGTGGTGTGTGTGTGTGTGTGTGTGGGTGTGGTGTGTGTGTATGGGTGTGTGTGTGTGTGAGTGTGCGCGTGTGTGTATGTGTATGCGTGTATGTTTGTGTGTGTGTGTGTGTATGGGTGTGTGTGTGTGTGAGTGTGCGCGTGTGTGTATGTGTATGCGTGTATGGTGTGTGTGTGTTGTGTATGTATGTATATATAAACCCGAAAGTGTAGCGAAACGGTCGAACGCTCGTTCTGAGATGGAAACGAATTGAAATTTTTCTTAATAGAAACGCAGATACATCTGCAAAGCAATAGTGGCGAATCCAGGTGATGTACACAACACACACACACACACACACACACACCACACACACATATATATATAATATATATAATATATATAATATATATATATATATATATTATAATATATATATATACCTATATATGTATATATACAACTTATAAACAAGGGCAAAAGAAAAAATTCTAATGCCAAATATGCCGAAAGTAGACAAATCGTCAATAACCATCACTATAATATATATGTTTTGATTCAACTGAAAATGTATACCCTTACTCGGATGATGTCTGAGTTTTATTATAGATTCATTGTCGAATAGTTTTATCATGGCTACCTTAACTTTATGCTAGAAATAAACATTATGAGATTTCTGTTTATATAAAAGTAACTCACTCTTTTGACTTACATTGTTTTATCTATCATTCTTCTAGATTTTAATATTTTCTAATTTTAATATTTTAATAGATAAATTTTGCTAAGTTTAGATGCACATTTTCCCCGTATTTTTAATATTTCCACGCTTAGATCAGAATATGATCTCCTTTATTTTCCATTTAAGGTCCCTTTTATTTGATAACCATAATATGGTAAGTCAACCTGACCTTCCTCTTTCTGGTTATCACCTTGTCTCTATATATCATTATCTTACTAGCATCTTCTGAGACATTCTTTTATGTAGTTATGACTGATATTATGGTCATATTGAAATAAGGGTAGAGAACAGTACCTGGCATTAATTAATTTATCACCATCAACAATATCTTAACCGTGAATTCCCACTGGTTTTAATTCTGACGCGTTGTAGACTATTTGCTGCATTAGGTCTTTTCAATATGATAACGATGAATGTGAGAAGCTGAATGTAGTTATACCACCTTTCCTCTTTACGGATCCCATGTGTGTCTGCGTGAGTGGGAGTTGTATGTAAATATTGGTTCTACCTGTGTTTACTAATCTTCAGTCGAGATATTATTTAATTTTACTTTAAATTTAAGCCAATTTTCTGGTGGTTGAATAAGAAGCATTTGCTCTATGGTGATTAAAACTTTCGCGTGTTTAGCTGAAAGGGTGAGACATTTATGTAGTACAACAAAGAATTTCCTAGATATATTAGAAGCTACGTACGATAAAAACGTGCATTATACCAGATAATATTTCTTGATTTAGACCATGTCTTACTTACATATACGATTTTCGTAATAATATCATTATCAGCACGTTTCTTATTCTTAATTCTAAAATTAGATGTTCTCTTGCAATAAACTTTATGCTTAAAGATATTCATACCTATAGACTCCTTACCGTTTTTATAATTATTATTGTTCAACTGCTACACCTCCGTGTTGCTGGGGGGGGGGTGCAGTATTGTGTGTTCTTTTTTGTTGGTTGGAGTGTGGAAACAATTCTCAGTGTTGCGTTGCGTCAGTTTCTTTTTTGTTGTTTTTATGAGGTGCAGTGCAATCTTTTGCGGTATTAGCATCAGCATTGTGTTGTGCTGCAATGGGTTGGGTAATCCGGCCTGCTGGTAGAAGTTTATTTCATTGGATACCTGCTGTATACAGTGTTTCCTGTGTTTGTGGAATTTGTTATTTAGATGCATTATTGAATTGATAGGATCTTGCGTAGTATGTGTGCTGTTCCTAGCAGGACTATTTTTTGTGTAGTGTTGAGGATCCAGGTATAGCTTCTACGTTTTTGTTCATATCTTATTTTTTTTATCATGCACAATGATCCAATTATTTCTGGCATTGCTTTTTACCTTCATGTCCCACATATTGAATACTTCAATTTCAAGCCTTTTCTAATCTGACAAATATTATACTCTTTTTTGTATTTTGGACTGAAAGGGGTGCAATGTCTAACAGTCAGTAGGTGTTGTTTTTCCGATCCCTAATTATCATTTATGGGCGATAACTTTATATTTCTTTGTCGGTTTGAACAGGTATTTCCCAGAAGATTGTGGCCTGGTCGTTGTCTTCTTCCTCTTTTGGCACACCTTTATATCGGTTATTGTCAGTTTCTGCATTGCAGTGTTAACATATTGCCCAGTGGATATAACTACTTACTCGGTCGTGTCTGTATATATATTCAGATTTGTCAAGAACTGGACAGCCAGAGATGATATGGTCAACTCTCGCATTGTGTTGGCTGCACATTCTACATTTGGCGTTAGCGCCTGTTTTCATTATTTTATTTTTATAGTTGTCTGTAGTCAGTCATTGGTCTTGTGCAACGAGAATCAGTCCTTCAGTTCCAGCTTTGTTGACTCTTACTGGGGCTTACATCTTCTGTGTCAAGACTTGCAGGGTACTGACCATGAAATGATTATTTACCTCAATTCATCTTTAGTATAATTTTAAATTCTGCTTTCATGTTATTGTTTTTCTGTGAACATTTCTGCTTTTTAGTAATATTGAGTTGAGTGTATCAGTGTAGTTTGTTTCTGTTTTGTATTTTGCCACCTCCTTGTATATAGATAAAAGTGTTTCCATTCTCTAGTATTGTCTTATTACATGTAGTAGATTTCCGCATTTTGTATATAAGTACTTTTCTAGCCCAACCGACGTTATTTTATAATAATTCTCTATCTGCATCAGGCCACGGCATCCTCATGAGCATGGTAGATATATTCTTTCTGTGTCTCCTTTCAGATGGTGACTCTGATGTTATTAATAGTTTTCTGTATATTTTATTTTTTCTACCCAAATTTCTCAATTCATTGATCTTCTATTTCACTATGTTGAAGCTGTAAGTTATGGTTGATACAGCTAGCATATTTATCCCTGTTATCTTACATTTAGCTTTGCGTCCAGTGTTTTATATTAGTGTAACTCCCCTGTAACACTCTCTCCTAATTTTCTCCTTTATTTCTGTGAATCGTATTTTAACTGTTTCCTCTAATCCTAGATATTTGTGTTTCAGTGTCTATATCAAGTGCAATGTTTTCATTACTGTTTAATTTGCGTCTTCTAATTGTCCCTTTGCCACATTTGAGCAGTCCCATGTTTATCCCGATGTCCTTGCTGAAATTATGGACAATTTCTAGAAGGTTTCTTCGTTCCGTGGTATTGTTATCATCATCAGCATCATTTTCGTCATCATACATATATCATATATATTATACATAGCTATGTTTGTGTATGTCTCTATATGTATGCGAATATGTGTATGCATATAAGCCAAAAAAATATTCCGTGTCGTATTTCATTCCGTACCTGTTGATAACGTTCTTGTCTGCCAATGACCGATTCGCTTGTTGCTTTCGTATATTGACTAAAATAAAGAAGAAGAAAAATTACACGTTTCAACAAAACCGCTTAAAACATTTAAAAATATTCTTATAGATTGTCGCAAACCAGTGAGTGTGACCTTCAATTTATGTTTACTGACTCACACTTATGTAATTATGTATGTGTGTATGCCTGTAAGTATGTATGGGAAGATATACGCTGATATACGCATCAAAGTGTATACACAAGAACACACGCACAAACACACACGCACAAATAAGCATAAATATTTCATATAGTAATATTCATCGTATTGCTATTACTAACAGCATGTTCATTATATTTCATTAAAAAAAAATTAATATTGATGTATTAATATCTTATGCATCACATTCATAGACATGATACGCAGTACAAATTTCCATTTCATGATAATATAGTAATATTAATATATTTCGGCAGTGATACATAGCATAAAATATTTTGAAGAAAAAAACGTTTATAAAGGCAACTAACTACACATATTTATTTATATGTCTATATAATGTTCTCTCTCCCTCTCTCTTTCTTATCTCGCTCTCTCTCTCTCTTTCTTTCTTATTTTCTTTCTTTGCATACGTGATTCTGGATTTGTAACGTGTGTTTGTAAGCATGTATGTGTTCACATGCTTACATTTGTCTCTGCTCTCTCTCTCTCTCTCTCCTCTCTCTCTCTCTATATATATATATATATATATATATATATATATATATACAACATATACATATTATATATATATATATATATAATATATATATATAGATATATATATAAATATATATATTATATATACATATATATATATATATATATAATATATATATATATATATATATATATACACATATGTATGCGTACCATATACATGTATATGTATATATACATAAGATAAATAAATAATTTCATAGATGGATATAAGAACTTATATAACATATACATATGCATACAAATATGTGTATATGTATGTGTGTGTATATATGTGTGTGAGTATATATATATATATATATATATATATATATATATATATATATATATATATAGGGGCATGTATTTCATTGAGCACCCAAGCGTACCTATAAATATTACTTAACTCGTTATAAAGCAAACTATCAGGTGGCTCTGAGCCAATATAGTGAGTGTAAAACTATCATATTTTTCTCATTTCTCTAAACTCCTACACTGCAAACCATTCCATCCCGTAAAATACACATTGATAAGAATATTGTTTACGTTTTATTTGCTTACATTTATGTTTACTTTTTGATATCATTTACTTATTCAATTATTAGTTTTAAATAGCGAAGATGTGATGAGAGTTATCGGTGTCGGATGTTGGCAGCCGCGCATCAGTTTCGTTTCGATTTCTCTTAAAAATTTAGCAATATCCAACTTGCCAAAAATACAAGAAAAAATTATCTGAGAACGTACATATGTTTTGAGAGAGAGACTTTTAAATAGCTAGATATGAAAGAAGCATACAATATATTTTTTGATAAATATATCGTATATCTTGTCAATCAAAATGCTTAAATCATGGATAAAATGAACGCGTTGCACACACAATCTGGAAAATACATGCATACATATATCTTAATATATTTATGAGAGTTTGAGTGTATGTAGGCGTTTTTTTAAGTGAAAATAAATGAGTGTATATCGCTGTAATACTATTAAACAAACATATCGGAAAGATGGAAGCTTATCAACGTTCTTACATATACTTTTCATTAGAGTTCTTATATCTCTTCGTGGCAATTTTGATATCGTTTATTTCATTGCCTTTATTTTTACTCTGGTGGTAATTGCTGACATCGTTGTTTCGCTTCTTCGTTTTAGATGTATCTAATTTTACACGTTTGATTGGGTGCTTACTTTTGATCTATGCAGGGAGGTTAATCGTATTGGCACGTTGACACTTCTCGTTGTATCTCTCTACCTATCGACATTTCCGCCTCTGCCTACGAATCTCTTTCTTTTTCCCTAAATAGATGTTTTTCATCCTGCTCATACGTTCTCCAAGCCCTTAATTACATTTGTATGTATGTGTGTGTGCGTGCGTATATAGGTGTGCGCATGTAGATATACATACAAATGCACATACACAGACACACGTTCACACAAACACACAAATACACACACGCTCGCCCACACATATATATCGATATATATAAATATATATCTATGTTGATTTTCAGGTGTTTCCCGGTGAACTTCACTGGCCTTTTGCGCCAGCGACAAATAGGGGATCGGCTCATACTAGCCAGTCCATGAGCAGTCTAGAAACTTTCGTATGTTTCTGTACCATTTTCACCCAGTTTAACACAAACTCTATTACATGGCGAGCTTCCGACTATATTCACGTGCCAAAATGAGCAAACTACTCAACGGTTACAAACAGTGATTAGGAGCGTGTGTTCGAAGCATTGTTGCATTTGTCTCATTTAATATGAAATAACATAATCTGGTAGTTAAGCTTACTATATATATAATAGTCATCTACTAAAATTACAATAATCTAGAGGGATTATAACTGTCTCGTATTTAAAACGTCTCAATATAAATATAAATAGGCGCAGGAGTGGCTATGTGGTAAGTAGCTTGCTTACAGACCACATGGTTCCGGGTTAAATTCTACTGCGTGGCACCATAGGCAAGTGTCTTCTAATATAGCCTCCGGCCGACTAAAGACCTGTAAGTGGATTTGGTTGACGAAGACGGAAAAAAGCACGTCCTATAGATATATATATATATATATATATATATATATATATATATATATATATAAATGGTGTTGTGTTTGTGTGTCTGTGTTTGTCCCTCCCCACAACATCACTGGACCGCCGATGCTGGTGTGTTTACGTCCCCGTAACGTACAAAAAATAGTCATGGGGTCGATATACTCGACTAAAGGCGGTGCTCCAGCATGGCCGCAGTCAAATGACTGAAACAAGTGAAAGAGTAAAAGAGTAAAGAATGTATATATGTATATATACATACATACATATATACACACACACACACATATACATATAAATATATATATATATATACATGCATTTACCCTGTATATACTTATATATATATATATATATATATATGTTTGTATGTATGTATTTTCCTGAAAGATGCTGCACAAAAATCATTCCGGTTTGAATGTGCAACTACCCATTCTTCGGTGCATTGTAAACACGTATAGGCCGTTATAACCATAACAATAAGCAGTATGAAATTGTAAACTGAAAGGAAACAAATTATGAGGATGAACAAGATTTCATATTGTTTGCTGCAGTAATTATTGCTTGTCTACGCTCCATATAATTTTACCATGCAGAGAAGCGAACATGGAATTACCAATTGAGCGAATTTACAGGGTGAGTGACGATTCATAGTAGTCATAAACGGTAAATACTGATAGATATGGAACACGACTGGAAGCAATCACGTTGTCCGCTCGAATAATATATTCTTCAAAACTCCTATGAACATTCATACATACATGATGTCTGCCCCCTCGTTATCGAAGCTTAATCAATGTTGTTATCGTGCAATGCCTGTGCAAGAAGATTTTGTTTTAAAGTCAGGAATGGCTGTGCACTGAGTCAATCCCACTCACTAAGCAACAGCAGCCATAATCCCCAAAGAAGAACAAGTCAACATTATCGGTAACCACTGAGCCGCAGGTTTCATGTCGGAGCCATCCCAGTTACCTTAGTTACCTTCTCCTAGAAAGATGCCCTAACAAAGGCTAGGAGTCCTTCACTCCTAATGGTTTAACTGCGCGATCGGGTATTCAGTCCGATTATTTCTATGTCCCCGCGCATGATACAGCCTTAAGACATGTATTGGATGGCCGTTGACTCTCATGGGTTCCTCCGCCCTTTGACGGGTTTTGTTTTTCATCCCACGGGGCGTCCAATAAAGACCCTCCTCACCAAGCAAGCTTGCTGGGGTTGCCGGTTTAGTCGCCAACGACTCGACCATGCAACAGGTTCTACTGGGTTAAATGTTACCAGTAGCACTCGAAAGTGACCTTACATACATACATGCATACATACATACATACATACATACATACATACATACATACATACATACATACATACATACATATTAGCTACTCATAAAGCTGAAGATCAGGGAAAAAGAGAAAATCTACGCTGAACTATGGAGAAATGTGCAGATTACAAGTTCAGTTTTATACTGAAAAGTTCAGGTTTATAAAAAAAAACACACTGCATCCTTACAACCATTCTCCCTTCCTAACATTAATGGAGCTTGAAATAAAATTACAATTGTTACTGAGGAAAAATCAAAAAACATCTGGCCTTCCAATTAAAAGCCTTGACCTCTGGAATACAAAGAATTTCTTTCCTGCCAAAGGTCACTTAAAAAGAAAAAAAATAACATTGAATCAAGCAAATTTGACCACAATGATAAAAAGCCACGCCTCAACTCTCTCTCAAACCTTTTCTTCTTTATTTTCTCTTCCTCTTTTCTCCTTCTTCTCTCCCCCCTCCCTCTCTTCCTCTCTAAAATATCATCACTTTCAGTTTTATATATAAAAAATGCCAAGTAAACTTACTGTAAGGCACTTTTTTTTAGTGAATTTGATAACGGAAGAAAGCGCTAAAATATATATATATAATCAGCCAAGATTCTAACTACTTTGTCATTCTCCCCCTCTCTCTCTGTTTCTCTCTCTCTCTCTCTCTCTCTCTCATGATATATATATATATATATATATATATATATATATATATATATATATATATATATATATATTCAACAGGCTTCTTTCCGATTCCGTCAAGCAAAAACAAGGTTTTCTCTGTCCGAGACTATAATAGAGAACATCTAACGAAGGTGCCACGCAGTGAACTTGTACCCGAATCATGCATGTAGAAGCCACACATCCGTGTATATGTAAACATACACCTTAAAATATCAGGGGAGAGAAATCGAGACATAGATAGATAGATAGATAGATAGATAGATAGATGATAGATAGATAGATAGATAGATAGATAGATAGATAGATAGATAGACTATTGAGAACAATTTGATAGAATCTCTCTGATCCGAGGCGTTATGGATTATTATATACTGAAGTTATTGGCATTATCTACTTTTGTAAGTTTTGGCGTTTATTCCAAACTAGACGTTTGTGTCTATATGAGATAACGATTACTGTTATGGAGTATACTGTAAACATTCAATTTGCTTTCGGCAACTTGATTTCTGGAAATCTTGCATTATATATTTTGCAGTGAGATTAGTTTATTTTTCTCTTGCGGACTATTTTCTAAACGCTCCTGATA
>NW_021823613.1:15000-29306 GCF_006345805.1 Octopus sinensis | reverse complement strand
TGTGTTTCTACTGTTATGATCCCGGCCACTTTTACTTTATGGAAACTAAATAACCAGCGTTATGCATCTTAGGACTCGACGCAGCATTTTACTAGACTGGTTATTCTATTCAGCCTGGAAGGGTGAACTCGTGGTAGATTTGAGCTGATCTGAAACCAGAATGGAAAGAGTCGGAACAAATACATGTTGACATTTTGTTCGACGCTCTAACGATTCTACCAATCCATCGCACTTTTGGAGATTTAAATTGTTATAAACTATTGTTGTTTTGCCATAAATCGACTTTGATTGAACAGAAATATGATCAGTTATTCCGGCCATGACAACCCCATCTTTTAAATTGTTTTATGAATTGTGTGCTTAGGACTACGTTGTTCTATGTGTCCCTCTTAAAAAGATTTTTGAGTATAGTTTCCGGGAGATCAATCCTCTATTTCTAGTAAGTACAACAAAATTGTCCACAGCAAAAAGGAGTATTACAATTGACTACAACATTAAAGCATTTTAGCACTTATTTCTAGCAATGTAGATGTTACTAGCAATGTAGGTTAGAAACACCCTAGTCACAGTTAGTGACAATTATAATTCTCCTTTTTGGTGAAACATTGCAAACTGTTGTTTATATCAATTTTATGTATACACATTAGCGAATCGCTAAATCATCCATTAACTTGGATGACGAAAACATTATGCTAATAGAGAAGCAAGTCCGAAAAGAGCCGAAATTCGAGGAAGTCTTGACTGACGAGGCAAAAGAAATTCCTGAAACTAACGTCAGTATTGAGAATTCTCGATTGATATTTTACGGACGATTAAGGTCTCTGTTAGTGTATATGTTCATATTCATGTGCTTTGACTAAAACATTAGAGCATTTTAGCTCTTATTTCTAGCAATGTAGATGTTTCTAACACCCCCAGACACATATAGTACACCTTGGGCAAGTGTCTTCTACTATATCCTCGGGCCGACCAAAGCATTGTAAGTGGATTTGGTAGACGGAAACTGAAAGAAGCCTGTCGTATATATGTATATGTGTGTGTGTGTTTGTGTGTCTGTGTTTGTCCCACCAACATCGGTTGACAACCGATGCTAGTGTGTTTACGTCCCCGTAACTTAGCGGTTCGGCAAAAGAGACCGATAGAATAAGTACTAGGTTTACAAAGAATAAGTCCTGGGGTCGATTTGCTTGACTAAAGTGCTACAGCATGGCCACAGTCAAATGACTGAAACAAGTAAAAGAGTAGAAGTGTAAAAGAGTGTATGTATATATATATATATATATACATACATACATACATACATATATATATAATATATATATATATATATATATAATATATATATATATAACATATATATATATATACATATATTATATATGTATATATATCTATATATATATATACATATATAATATATATATATTATACATATATATATATATACATATTATATATATATATATACATATATATATATATATGTATATATATCTATATATATATATATAATATATATACAATATATATATATATATATATACATACATACATACATACAACATAATACATACATATATATATATATTATATATAATGATATATATATAATTATATATATATATATATATATATATATATATATATATATATATACTCTTACTCTTTTTTACTCTTTTACTTGTTTCAGTCATTTGACTGCGGCCATGCATATATATATACAGGCATATACGGGTACAGGATGTCACCAACAGTGCAAATAACATGAAATACGTAAACAACGAGAAAAAAATGGAAAACAGGACAAGCAAACACAGAGAAAGGACCCTTCATCAGTTGTCGGCTGTCTATCTACTTCTTATTTTGTGCATTCAACGATAATATGAGTCTTCAAAGAGAGTTGCTCCCATGAATTCTAAAATAAAATTTAGAATTCGTGGAGGGTCAAAGTCGAGAACAAAACCATGACAGTGGAGACATACAAGGAAATCGAACGAAAACAAAAATGGAGAGTCGTTAGACCAGAACGAGAGGAAAATAGTGAACGCTGGGAGAAACATTTATTTTTAAAAGAGAAAAGATAGATATACAAATACTCATTAATCTGTATTATTATTACTGTCTGACGAACTGTCATGTGGAACTCTGAGTAAGGTTTCTAGTTCATCCAGTATTGTCTTGAAGTTGGCACCTTTGAGTTCTTCTCTCATTTGGGGTCCGGCAAAGATACCTCTTTAACTTCGCCTGTGTGATTTTGGGAAACATTTCTACAATATACTCAAATCCTCTGGCATTTCTCTTCCCTAGTGTCTTTACAAACTGTTTCATCAGTCCAAGCTTTATGTGCAAAGGAGGCAATAGGAGATTACATAGATCTACAAGAGGTGTATTCTTAACGCTTGTCAGCCCTGGCAGTTGCTCGACTATCCAATAGAAACAACAGTATTTGTGAAACCTGACTGCATTCTCATTAACATTCTGATGACTTTTAAATCTCCATTTATTTTCGATGAGTATCTTTCACACGCAATGGCATGAAGTGAAAGTTCCATATTCTCACATAATCCATGAAGATGAACGGAGTTTGCAATAGGAATGAAGGGCTTCAAATTGCCATAACGGAGAAGTATAGCTTTTAAACTTCACTTGAAAAGTCAATAAACAAACGTCACTCTGCAGGATCATAGTTTTGGGATCATTCGAAAAGCCCATCGATGTTATTGCAAAAACAAAGCGGGCCGTCAACAGAAAGACACGCTTGTAGAACCACATTTATCTGTCAAAAATAAAATATACGAACACCGTGCTCCAGCAGATACTTCTTCTTCTTGATGCCAACAGTTCTACTTTATCTTTTGAGAGGGATAGGTCTTTGACAAGGTCATTCAGTTCAGCTTGGGAAAATTTCTGAGGTTCAAAACTATCGTCAGCAACCACCTAATCTTCCCCAGCAGGACTAGCGTGACAGTCAGCATCATAATATGATGTTCCAATACAAGGTGGAACTGGAATTGGCAGACTTCCATTGTGAGGCACAGGTCTTATTCCAGAATCCAAATTGGGATACACAATTTTGTGTTAATTCTTCATAGAAAATCCTATGACATTTACTTTGTAAAAATAAGTCATTGAAATGGACTTTCGTCTCCCTCCATATCATTGGAATGGCAAAAGGCATGAACTTCTCATTCTTATTGAACCAGTTACGTAAGCCATCTGAACAAGCTGAGCAGATAAACTGTGGTACCCATAACTTGTCCTGATCTCCAAGAGAACAGTCAAAGTATAGCTTATAAATCTTCTTCATCTCATGTGTTATTGTGCGTTTTTGAGCTTTCACAATAAATTCTCCACAGACATAACAAAACACATAAGGACGATTTCTAGACTGTCTTGACCTTATTAACACTGTAAAACAAGTAAGGAATTAGATACAAACGGTTATAATTATATTGAATTTGAGATGATGAAATATCTCATCAGACCAATTACGACTGGACAGTTTAAGATGTTGAAATACCTATTTCATCAGACAAAACTTGATTGGTTAATTTAAGAGGATGAAATATTGCATCTGAACTATGCAACAATGAATAATGTAACTTATTTTCATGGTATGTTTCCGTGAAGTAAATGAAATAATGCATATATCTCATTAATTGGAATTTCTGTATAATGCATGAGCTAAAACCAAAACCCTTTCTCATCTTGAAAACTGTACGTGATGTCAAAAAACCAATTGTATATTTGAAATCAACATTAAAAACTACACCATGTACACCTTGACTTATGCTTGATGAAAAATACTTGTTGACCAGTGTAATTTATTGGCGTCTAAGGTTACACCCTTTTTCCCCATATCGAAATTATGAGGTAATTCTATAAGTTGATGGTTAGCAATTATGAGATAATTCGATAGCTCACGGTTAGCAATTAGAATGCGAATAAGAATCCAAATTCTGGGAGTAGAACACGTAAAATGCAGCCTATGTATGTTTCCTAGTTAGCAGCTCCTCTGAAGTAATATTTACTGAATGAGGGGTATTTAGCTAGCGACTCACCAGGCCGAGGATACCTTAATTACATGGAGGTTACATTGTTGTTTGGAAATCCCAAGTTAACACAGCGCAGATGTAATCTGAAATGAGAGATGAAGCCGGAAGAACAGAATATAAAAACAAATATAAACACAGACACACAGACACACACACACAGACACACACACACACACAGACACACAGACACACACACACACACACACACACACACACACACCACACACACACACACACACACAATCGCGCGCGCTGGTTTGCGATGTGTTCGGAAATAATTTGACAACTTACTGAAGTGTTGTTCTTCTCTGAGGAGGAGTCAGGGCTGTAAAGCGATGAAACACGATTGAATTATTTGCTGTATTCGTCCTTGACAATAACAATGGTCGCTCCCGTCGGTTTCGACGTATGAACGTTTGAAAGAGAGGACATAAATAAAACAAACTAAGAAACTGCATCTTTTTGCGATGAATACGTGAATGTAATTTAAGTCCAGGCATGGATTTTGCTATGAAGTTGCAATGGGGGCATTGATGATTTTGATTTTGCCTAGGATTGGGCTAGTGTTGATTGTGGGAGATAGTTCTTCTATAGTTCCTTTTCTTCAATTCAAATTGTTTTGATGCATCGTGACACCATGCAGATCGATCTAGGCAATGACTTTCCCAAGATGTCAGGTCAAGCTGTTGAGATTTTAATAATTGCTTCAATTTATCCTTATACCTAAAGAGAAGTCTTCCTTTGCCGTCATATCCCTCCACTTGTTCGCTATGCAGAAGAATTTTCGGAATGGAATCATTTTTCATTCAAACATGTCCGACCCATCTACACTGAATTCTCATCATCATGGTTTGGATACTGGAAATATCACATTTTAATAAGATTTAGGCATTGGATATCCTATCTTGTCACTTTATGTTGCATATGTTGTGCAAACAGGGCATGTGGAAGGTTTCAAGTTTCTTTATATGTAGCGAGACCATGCTTCTCCCCCATACAAAAGCGTGTTCAAAATACAAGATTTGTATACACTTATTTTCGTTTTCAGACTGACATCGTGTTCATCTTACAAACGATGGGTTAGTCTTCCAAAAGAACTTGTAGCCTCAGCTATTCTTACACTGATTTCGTCAAGAGTACTCTTAAAGTTTACTGTGCTTCTAACATTTAAATGACCTGACCCATCTGAGTGAATTGTTGTTTATAATCACGTTTGAGTCTTGAGTATGCCTCGCCCCAGGCCTTGGTTGGAATAAAACTTCAATCTTCTTGATAATGATAGTCAGTCCAAATGCATGAGCTGGTGCAGCAGACCTATCGACCGTTTCCTGAATTCCCTCAAAGGTGCGAGAAATCGAAGTGCAGTCATCAGCAAATAGAAAGTCATGCAAGATCTTTTCTTTGATCTTTTGATCTGAAACTTTGACCTTTCAGGTCGTTCCTGTTATTTTCAGCTATGAGATAGCCCTATGATTCAAAAGTTGATGTTCATAGATAGGGTTTTATATATTCATCCATGATCAGAAATACACATATTGTCAGCCACTAAGGGACATGCTCAAGTGATTAAAGTCAAGGAACTGACAAGCAAATCTGTGGTGTTGAACAGATTATATTTGCTATAATGATATTTCTGCTTCAACAATTCAGCACTGATTCTGCCTCAAATGTAATGGAAAAATTGGTCAGTTTCAAAACATTGATGTCCAAGTCACAAAAGCAAAGTTTGAAGGGAATAGTAGTCACTTCCTTTGATTTCTAAATAGAAGCAAATAGGAAATAACACTTACTGACCAAAGACAAAATAAATAAATAAATAAAGTGTTATTTTGTTCATGGAGTTTTTCTGCCTATGCAATGGTCCTGTGCAGTTAAATCATACCCTCTTTTTAATATGGCTTTTTGCATTCACTTGTTCCACATTTTGAACACTAATATCTGTTAATATGCTCTTTCCCAGAAACCTATTTAATTTTCTTTTAAAGCTAGAAGACATTGGAAATGAAGTATTTCTACCTCAGTCGATTCATCCGCCCAATACTTAATATGAGCCAACGAAGAAGCCTCTACGTAGGTTGTTCAATCTGCTAAGCACAGAGGTTAATGCATGCCTAACCGTATGATAAACGAAGGGAAGGAGAAACTGGATGATGCAGCCTCAGGTAAACTGTGTTTGGATTAGATAAGGAGCAGATAGTGAGAGGTGGGATACTTTAAAGATTTTGATGATATGTAATTAAACAGTAACAATGTTATTTAACAAATATTATCGGTTCACGTAAGACATGAAATAATATTATGCGTCCAAATAAAAGAAGAAAAATTTGAAAATATTGAAAGAAAAGAGAGATAAACTGGACATGTGACATTGTAAGATAAACAGAGATTGTGATGTAAACTCTGTGTGTGAGTGCGGCCGCGCGTGCACGAGCGTGTGTACATGAATATACACACAGACATACATATACGGAAAGGTGGTTTATGGAAGACCAGCAGTCGCCCATGCATACCGGCCTCCCCTCTCCACGCCACCAGTGTTATCCTAGGGAAAAAGCAAAGGGGCCGATACAGCTTGGCACCTGTGACGTCGCAACTCATTTCTACAGCTGAGTGAACTGGAGCAACGTGAAATAAAGTGTCTTGCTCAAGAACGCAACACGCAGCCCAGTTAGGGATTCGAGCTCGCACCCTCACGATCGTAAGCTCGACGTTATAACCACTGAATCATGCGCCTTCACTATATATATATATATAAATAAGGCGAGCTGGCAGAACCGTTAGCACGCCGGGCGAAATGCGTAGTCGTATTTCGTCTGCCGTTACGTTCTGAGTTCAAATTCCGCCGAGGTTCACTTTGCCTTTCATTCTTTCGGGGTCGATAAATTAAGTACCAGTTACGCTCTGGGGTCGATGTAATCGACTTAATTCGTTTGTCTGTCCTTGTTAGCCCCTTGTGGGTAATAAAGAAACATATATATATATATATATATGCATACGCACACACAACACACACATATAGTCATTATGTTAGCTGTGACGTGGTGAATACGTGAACCGGCTGCTTTGGTCCTCCTACAATCTTCTATCTACTCACTTTGCGCTGGTGTTAAATTGCATGTCACATCGGTGTCGGTCTCTAGAGAACAATGTTTCTCTCTCTCTCAACATAAGTTCAAACATTCCAGTTCTAGATGTCGTGCTTGACGTGACGTTCACAGTAACAAGAAGATTATTGATGAATATTGTCAAAATAATTGCTCGACATAACCGGCTTTCTTTGACTCTCTCTTTGTGTGTGTGTGTGTACGTATGTATGATTGCATGTATATGAACACGTGTGTGAACATGTGTGTGAACATGTGCTCGAGTAGGTGCGGATTTTTGCGTTTGTTTTATTACTTTTTAATGTTTCTTTATATCCATACACCCACGAGCACATATATGTATGTATATATGTATGTATATGTTCAGGAGTGCTGTCTGCTAATATTGTGTTGATATATTACTTCAGATTAGGGAATATAAATGTTGTTTTTTCTCTTCATATTTTCAATTGCATTAGTAATAATCCTTTCTTTCTTCGTCACAATGGTCCGTACATTCAATAAAATACGCATTATACAGAAACGTGTCTGATAAATAAATAACACACACACACACCACACACACACACACACACACACACACACACACACACACACACACACACATATATTCATATTCATAAATGTGTGTAACATATATATATTTATCACCGTGATCACCATGACCGACCAGGCTATCAGATGTTGCTACACATCGCTGATCACATTGCGCTTCGCATTGTTTTAGCCTTCAAATGACACCACCCCGCTGGCTAAGCGAGCAGGCCAACAGAAGAAAGAGTGAGAGAAAGTTGTGGCGAACGAGTACAGCAGGGATCGCCACCACTCTCTGCCGGAGAGAGCTTTAGGTGTTTCCGCTCAATAAACACTTACAACGCCCGGTCTATATTTATGGCGAGCTGGCAGAAGCGTTAGCGCGCTGGGCGAAATGCTTAGCGGTATTTCGTCTGTCGTTACGTTCTGAGTTCAAATTCCCCGAGGTCGACTTTGCCTTTCATCCTTTCGGGGTCGATAAATTAAGTACCAGTTACGCACTGGGGTTTAATGTAATCAACTTAATCCCTTTGTCTGTCCTTGTTTGTCCCCTCTATGTTTAGCCCCTTGTGGGCAGTAAAGAAATATATATTTATATAGGTTTTAATTTGAACTCATAACTTAGCTGTGAAGTATCCCGTGGATTTTCAACATTCGCGAGAACCTCCCACGTGCCCTTCATCACTCACCGCTCATCTAGAGTAGCTTAGTACTCGATTTTCGTTATCGACTTATTACCGCCGCACCCAAATTTGTTGTCCTTGTACTAAAATTTGAAATCATTATTAGAAATGATTTTTACCGCAAAATACTTAGCGGTATTTCGTCCGTCTTTACCTTCTGAGTTCAAATGCCACCGGGGTCGACTTTGTCTTTCATCCTTTTGGGTCAATTACACAAGTACCAACTGAGCTCTGAAATCGATGAAAATGACTTATCCACCCCGAACCTGTTAGCCTTGTACCAAAATTTGAAACCATAATTATACATGATGCTTTTTTAAAACGGTTTCTGGATTTTTATTTTCAGCATTCAGGGGATTAGAATCCACAAAAGAGATTTTCTCGAGTTTTTGTTTTATTTATTATTTATTCTTCGGATCTTTTCGGTTTGAACGGCAGTTTTTTCTAGCGGTGTCATATGAAATTGTCACCCATAATTATGACCCTAGGATCGATCTATTGCATTTCAATCTGTTTTAGGGTTAGGGTTAAGGGTGGGGAGAAGGGTATATTTTTTTTCTTCACAAATGTAAATAAACCCAATCTGTTTCTTAAACGAGGGACATATTCATACGACAGAGAATGTTTTTTTACCTCAATAGACGTCACTGATTGGTTGAAATTGCAGAAATTGAAGAAAAAAAACAACAGATATCTTACAAACTATAGAATTTTCTCAATAAAGCCAAGAGAAAAAGATGTTTTATAAACACATTCTACCGGTATACGAAGTTTAAAATTTTTTAGTTATCTAGAAATTATGTTAAAAACTACCGTTCAAACCGAAAAGATCCTATTCTTCTTTTTGTATTTAAGACATCAATCTGGCAGAATCGTTATAGCGTCGAAACAGAAATGTTTTTCGGTTTTTGTCCCGGTCCTCTATATTCTGTGCTAAAACCCCGCCGAAATCAACTTTGCCTTTTATCCATTTGAAGTCGATAAAATAAAGTACCAGTCAAGTCTTGGGGTCGATGGTGTCCATCAAGCCCTGCCTTTCAGAATTTCGAACCTTCTGTCTAAATTAGAAACCATTATTATTTTTACTTTTCGACAAATTTCGAGCAAAATACCCGAATATTTCCGTTAGCGAAAATTTATCAGAAAAATATTCTTCTCGACGGAAGAGAACTAATTTTCTCATTTCAGTCACACTGGATTGGTGTAACTGTTAAACCATTAGACATTCTGCTCTTTTTCCAATTCTGTACGTTCTGAGTTCAAATCGGGCTGAAGTCAATTTTGCCTTTTATCCTTTTGGGTTCGATAATGTTCAGTTCCAGTCAGTTACCGCGGTCGATTCCATTTAGTAAATGCTCTTCAAATATTTTAATCTTATTCCTATACTAGAAACGATTATTAAGTAGACATTGCTATAATTATTTTAGTCGAATTTTTAAAAAATATTTTTGATAAGATAAATTCTATGAAAAAAACAAAACAAACCCGGATCTTTTCGGTTTGACCGGCAGTTTTTAAAATAATTTCCACGTAACTAAACACTTTTAAACTTCGTTTACTGGTAGAATGTGTTTATAAAACATCTTTTTCTCTTGGCTTTATTGAGAAAATTCTATCGTTTGTAAGATATTTGTTGTTTTTTTTCTTCAATTTCTGCAATTTCAACCAATCAGTGACGTCTATTGAGTTAAAAATTATTCTGTGCCGTATGAATATGTCCCTCGTTTAAGAAACAGATTGGGTTTATTTACATTTGTGAAGAAAAAAAGATACCCTTCCCCCCACCCCTAACCCTAACCCTAAAACAGATTGAAATACAATAGATCGATACTAGGGTCATAATTATGGGTGACAATTTCATATGACACCGTTAGAAAGAACTGCCGTTCAAACAGAAAAGATAAAAAAACAACAACAAAAGCAAGAACAAAATATAACTAAAAATATATTCATTCAGTTTCTGGACATTTAGTTTTCAAAGCGTTTGCCAAGACCATTTCCTTCCTTTCTTTTTGTATTAAATTATAACTAAAGTATGGGAGGAGGATGCGTGTTCCGAATTTCCTTTCATAATTTTATTATTTTCGCGGCGCATTTAGCACCATCTCGCAACAGAACAATGTCACGAGTTGCTCTGTTTAGGAACAACCTACTGCAGTGGAGTGAGGTATTTGAAGGAGATTTGACTGTTAGTTCTTGCATATCGGAGAACAGCCACACAAGGTCTCTCATCTTCTTTATCGCTCTCTCTCTCCCGCTGTCTCTGGTCAGCTTGTTATTATGTGTTATATAAACAGGGAAGAAAGTGTGAACTTGATGGAGATGCTATTTAAATGTGTAATTAGCGACATACAATGATTATATGAGTACGAAGACAACGTAGCTATTGTCTTTTTGTTTAAGAAGCAGAACTGAGTGGCCGATCAACTTGCCTGGATTATTTCACCCAGGGAAGATTTAATCCGTATTAATCCCTCTTTCTGTTTGTTCACATACGTATTATATCCCTAAAGGACAAAAGGAATTCTCTAGGTGCATGCGCACACAGATACACGAACCTTACACACACACGCGCGCGCACACACACACACATGTGTATACATACACAGATAAATATTGATTAAAACACAAATCAATACTAATGATGCTGATGATGGTGATGATGATGGTGTTTGTAATTTTGCTCCCTATATACTTCAATTCGGTCTCCTAGAAAAAACGATGACAAAAGCAACAATAACAACAGCGGCAGTCCCAGCAGCAGTGGAGGCACAATGGCCCAGTGGTTAGGAAAGCGGACTCGCGGTCGTAAGAACGCGGTTTCGATTCCCAGACCGGGCAATGTGGATATTTATTGAGCAAAAACACCTAAGCTCCACGTGGCTCCAGCGGGGGTGATGGTGACCCCCGCTGTACTCTTTCATCGCAACTTTCTCTCACTCTTTCTTCCTACTTCTGTCACAAAGCAGAGGAATCATGGTGTAACTCACTATGGTGTGGTAAACTTTCAGACCCTAGTCTAGATTATGAATCCTCTGTACCCCAGGATGGTTCAGCTCTCCACCCGTTAAAAGCCACCGTTTATGGAATGAGGATAACAACGTAGCTTTCGCGCCCGTGCAACCGCTAGCCTATCGCATGTAGTGGGTGGATTTTCAAGTTGCCACACACATTCTTTGTAGCTTAGGGTAGGCTCGAATTAGAGATTATTCTTTGTGGCTAATGGCGTGAGTCCTGATTGGAAGAAGAAGAAGAAGACAACAGCTGCAGTAGCAACAGCAGTAGCAGCAGCAGCAGCAGCAACAGTAGCAGCAAAAGCAAGAAGAAGAATAGAAATACTATAATGAAAATTGAAAGAATCTTTGTAGAGAATAAATACCAATATAGAGTTAAAACTATATTTTGGTATTCTGGAAGCAACGAAATAAGAAATAACACACACATACACTCACTTACACAACCAAACACACACACACACACACACACCACACACACACACACACACACACACAAAACTACACATACACACACACAAACACACACATACATACACAACCACACAAACACACACGCACAAACACGCACAAACACGCAAGCACAAGTTCGCACATTCAAAAACGCATTCAACCAGAAATAGATGTGCGACTGCGTACACACTGACAAAATGCATGCACATACATACGCATACAAGCATTGGTATACACACACACACACACACTAGCGTGTATATACTCAGTTAATTTTCACAATCCTACTTGCATTTGCAAAACACATACTCAGCAACAAGATTAGAAAAAAAATACCTGCAAATACAAAATTAATATTTATGCTTTCTTTAATATTTATAACGACACCACCGCCAACAACAACAACAACAAAAACAACCACAAAAACAACAACAACAACAACAACAATTATCATAATTATAATCATCACCTCAGTTTCCTATATCATATAAATAATATAAAACAAACAAGGAAAATAATTTAATAGTTATGACAACAACACTTACAACAGCAACGGCCATGATTATATGAATAATAGCGATATTGAAAAAAAAATGCAGTACAATAATAATAATAATAATAATAATAATAATAATAATAATAATAATGATAATAATAATGATGATGATGATGATGATAATGATAATAGTTTTCTTGCAGTGTATTGTTTCTATTATACTTTAGACGAGAATCTAATTTCTAATTAACTCTCAATGCCAGTTGATTGGTATGCTGTTGTTGATGCTATCTCTGATTCTCCCCGTCCTTCTCTGCCGGCCTGTCTGTTTTTGCTTGTCTGTCTGTGCGTCCATCCTGTCTGTCTTTCTGTCTGTATGTGTGTGTGTGTGTGTGTGTGTGTGTGTGTTTATGCATGTCGTGAGAACTGGCACTCTAATCACGCGCATGTTCGTTTTCTGAAGCACCTCAATATCTATCTATCTATCTATCTATCTATCTATCTATCTATCTATCTATCTATCTATCTATCTATCTATCTATCTATCTATCTATCTATCTATCTTTTGCCTGTTTCCATAGTAATAAAAAAGCTATGTGAAAGGAAGAAGCATGCCATACGTACAAAAAGACATCATGGGAACATGTACTGGCAATACTCACGCCGAGAATGCATGATATCTGTGTCGCTAAGGAAAACACATGGTTTGAATGTGGTACCTTTTCTCTTAGGACTGTAGAGCTCTTCCTCTACTCATGGGTTAAGGAATTGACTTCAGTCCGGTTTTGTGCTCAAGAACTGGGGCTGAGACGTAGTACAGCCATTGATTATAATAACTATGATAGAGAGATATCTGCGGAGGACTTGCACCGTTATCCATTTCAAGCTGATGGTGTTGGGAAGATCGACGAAATAGTCTTCTGAGATCGACGAAATAGTTTTCTCAAGACGTGAGTACAACTGAGAAAGGGTCCTACCTGAGCAGTGGATCTTTGGAGGAGTGTGTCGCAAGACCAAACAGGTTTTTCTGTATGCGGTGACATGTCGGAATCGTGACACACTGGAATTGATGCATACGTCACTCGATTCTTCCAGGAACCACAGTTTTCAGTGATTTGTGGAGGGCGTACTCTCATAGTTCTGAAATTGATGGTTACAATTTGAGCATAGACCGGTGAACCACAGCGTTGGGATTGTTAACCCGAAAGATGGTACCCACGCTCAATAAGTGGAGAGTGCCTGGGCCTCTGTGAAGCCAGGTAATAAACGACGCCGTGGCACTCATCGTTCTATGGTAGATTAATATCTCTGAATTTGTGGCGCAGAGGATACAAAAGTTGTGATTTGTTTGAGAAATTGATTGAATGTATTTCTAACTTTCGTTTTGAATTTTAAAAATATTTTGTAAACGTGTTGCTTATTGCATGCTTAAGTGTTTGTTTTTAAGCATATTTTGTTCACTCTTTTATTTTCATATATAACATATAAAAATGAACAGCTTTTAGAACATTTTATAAAATTTTACTGGCAAATTTTTAAATTAACATAAACATTTATTTACATGAAAGAGAATTACCGGAGAATTTTCATCTAATTCTTCCAAATCTTTGTTAAAACTGTATTGAGATCATGGTAAAAATTATAATGTGTTTATGGAAGTGGAAGCACTCCGTCGGTTACGACGACGAGGGTTCCGGTTGATCCGAATCAACGGAACAGCCTGCTCGTGAAATTAACGTGTAAGTGGCTGAGCACTCCACAGACACGTGCACCCTTAACGTAGTTCTCGGGGATATTCAGCGTGACACAGAGAGTGACAAGGCCGGCCCTTTGAAATACAGGTACAACAGAAAACAGGAGTAAGAGTAAGAAAAGAGAAAGTTGTGGTGAAAGAGTACAGCAGGATCCCACCACCCCTTGCCGGAGCCTCGTGGAGCTTTAGGTGTTTTCGCTCAATAAACACTCAC
>NW_021823613.1:5000-10000 GCF_006345805.1 Octopus sinensis | reverse complement strand
CATACGTATTATATATATATATATATAATATATATATATATATATAATATATATATATATATATTAGATATACATATACATATATATATATATATATGTATATACATATATATACATATACATAGATACATACAAACCTATATATACAAGTTTCCCAGAAGTCGCGCACCATCTTGGTTTTCATTTAAATAATAAAAGCATTTTATTGTATTATATTTTTTTTCAGCATGTTTTATTGGCAGAGGGGGGCTCAATTTGAGCATTTGTTACGATGAATTTCAACAAAGTGTTTTTGAAATCATAAGGATGTATTCTTTTAAAAACCAGGTGGTGCGCCACTTCTGGGAGACCCTGTAATATATATATATATATATATATATATATATATATATATGTATATATATATGATCTAGTTTTTTCATTCGCAAATATCATTTTTTTAAAAAGACTAAAAAAAAATGAAAATCGGGTATAAAAATAAAGTTTTCCAGTCTAATTGCTATGAAGGTATGATGTTGTGGAGAAAAGAAAGTTGAGGAAAAAGTTACAAAGGTTTAAAAATCGAAAAATTGTCTTTTTAGCCAATAGCGAAAATGAAATTTGCTGCGTTTAGCGGAGCGGTGTGAACTTTAAGGTTGTACCCTGTGAAATTTATAGTTTTGCGTCTGTGAAATGACCTCTTCATTGTTGGTTTCTAAATAAACAGAAATGCCTAATAAAATCAACATATATCATCTTACTGCTACTTTTGTTTCTTCATCGCTTGTATGTTTTTACTATTTAAAAAAAATTGTTATATTAATATATTTGTCGGCATTTCTATCTACTTCACAGGCATTTGGGTCTATACAAGTACAATTTAAATTATTGGTACTATGATGTTATGTCTATCTTTATTAGGGATAATGGAGTTCTGGTTATTATCATTATAGCAGTTGTTAACTGTACGATTATTGGAGGTAGTAGGTACGTTTAACATACTCTTTTACTTGTTTCAGTCATGTGACTGTGGCCATGCTGGAGCACCGCATGTTTTTTTTTATTATAGAATAGATCTAGTTTCTTATTGTTAAAAGAAGAGATTATCCTAAGGAGATTTGGAGAGACTGAAAATCCAAATCTAATTTTTTATTATTAAATATTTTTGCATATTTAGAGTTTTTATTAATTATAATTTTAATAGATCTAATAAAGTTAGATTTTAAATATTTGGCAAATATATATATTTCTATATATATGAACGTGTGTATCTGCATATATACGTATGTTTCGCACACACACACACACACACACACACACACACACACACACACACACACACACATTCTACTATTTTTTATACGTGTGTGTATTTATATCGATATGTGTGTGCCTTTTCTCTCTTTGCATCGGTATGAATATATATATATTTTGTACGGTGTTCCTTCTTTTATGTATACCCTAATAAAAAATAATTAAAAAAGAAGCAAGAATTCCTACATCTATCTATACTAATGTGAAGATATGTCTCTATTCACGTATGAGTAAATATTCTGACAACTATTCCTTATATGATTATTTTTTCTCTGACAATTTTTTTTGTATTTTGTACACCTTTTCGTATATTCATAATGCGCAATACACTTCTATTACTTGAATATTAACACCACCGTAATACCATTATATATTCCTCTCTCATTATGCCAAGCTAGTTCCTTACCTCAACATTTTTATTTATACTACAACATAGTTAAGTTGAGGCGCAATGGCCTAGTGGTTACGGCAGCGGACTCGCGGTCGGAGGATCGCGGTTTCGATTTCCAGACCGGGCGTTGTGTGTGTTTATTGAGCGAAAACACCTAAAGCTCCACGAGGCTCCGGCAGGGGGTAGTGGCGACCCCTGTTGTACTCTTTCGCTACAACTTTCTCTCGCTCTTTCTTCCTGTTTCTTGAGTAACGCTGCGATGGACTAGCGTCCCGTCCAGCTGGGGGGAACACATACGCCACAGAAACCGGAAAACCGGGCCCATGAGCCTGGCTAGGCTTGAAAAGGGCGAAAGAAGACAACATAGTTACTCTATAACCTTATATATCAATACATATAACTTAAACCCTCTATCTGCTATTTTTCATTCCCAGTTCATTTATTTCCCGTACATTGTTATTTTCTCATATTCCTTCATCCTTTTTTCTTTTTCAACTTCACTCTTTTTTCATCTTTATAGTCATAGCAAGTATTTACTATCTAAATTGTAATATTAACAACTATTGTTTCTGTTTTTACTTATTTTTCTACCGTATATTTGATACATACTAACGAATATTAGTTCTTATGCAGACATAAGTCCACCTTACGCATCTTATTCTCTCTTTCATCCCTTTTTTTTTTATTTCTCTAACACTTGTTTACGTTAACAATCCAGCAGTTCTTTATACACTATCTCCTGTAGATTAACTTCATTTGCATGTATTAATTTTTTTTAATTATACACCGCACTAAATATTGTTTCTAACTGTCAGATCATATTTTAATTTAAATATAGCCATGCCTTTCCACTGGACATTTCTTTACAATTTTTACCATACGTGGCTTATTTGGAATTAAAATTTCTAATTTCCTTATTCATCTATAGAGGGAACGTCTCTGACACCCCTTTTACTTATATTTTCAAATAACCGTTATAGCCTTTAGTTATAGTTAATACCTAACTGGGCTCACATCGCTCTTTTTCTCGTAAGGATAAATATGAATCTCCTAGATTCTATTCTGCAATTTCCTTTCTCAAGTTCTTTGTAAACATGTTGTTTATACTTCTTGAACTGAAGAGTACAATGATATTTACCAATACCAGTATTACAATATTTATCTTACTGAATTTGATGTTCTCTTGGATAACTTAAAGTTTCGAAACCCTATTCCAAAAGAAGCATCAGAAGAATGGTAGAAACCTTAGAGACTAATGCTGATTTCACTAGAAATAAAAAAAAAAACTTCCAAGACATTCGTTTCCAGATAAACCTGGCTTCATCATCGCTGTAGACTTGTCTTGTGTATAGCCTCTTTCAATAACGAATTTCTCCAGTACTACAGGATAATACATATCTCCTTTCTATCAGTTCTGACTACTTCACCGATCGTTTTAATGTCGTGCAAATTAATAACCGTGGGAGAGAAGTTGGCAATTATGAGGTGGAAGGAAAATAAGTAATGTGAGAGGAGGAGAGTTAAAGGATAAAATCGGGATTATTTCTAGTAGGAGTGGGTACAGGAACAGAAAGGAAAACCACTCATTTAAAACTATCGGTGCTCTCGAAGCCTCTTAAACTGTTTAAACTGAACTTGATTAGCTAGAAAAAGATTCATATTAGAAGGTATAAATCTTTCTACACTCATACACAGTCTTGTATTCTCTTGCAAATGGATAAATATTGGAGAACATCCCCCATCCCCCATTTTCAGGCCTCCAAGACAAGAGGGGAAGGTGTGTTCTCTGACAGAAGATCTGCTCGGAATGCTTACAACAGAGGAGATTCCGCTGAAGGTAGGTGCTTATGTTAAACCGGCAATCGATTAAGTCTACAAAAGAAAAAAAAAATCACAAAATTAAAAACAAAACAAACCTTTGGTTTTGTGTTTATTTTCTGTTGCTTTGGCTCATCTTCTCCACTCAGCACCTGTGTAGTTTACAACCTCCTTATTAATCATAGCTTAGCTTACCATTACAGCCGTAAGAATGACACCTAGTCGTATATTTAAGAACTTATGTAGTCTTAGCATTATTGTGGCTTTACATGTCATAATTTATTCATTTAATTATTAATAATCACTGATTACTTGCTCTAACTGTTACTGTTAAGTGTATTGTACTTATATGAATTTCCGTAGCTAATTAGATAGATTTTGATACTTCATATTTAAAATAATTATTTAATATGATTAGAAATATTCTAGCTGTGTTCTAATACGAATCTTTTTCTAGCAAATCAAGTCCAGGTTAAACAGTTTAAGAGGCATCGAAATCACCGACGGGTTTAAATGAGCGGTTATTCCTTTCTATTCCTGCACCAGCTCCTATTGCAAAGAAACCAAACACCTTGCCTGGCATAGCGTCCAAAATATAGTAATAATTGCCAAAAGCCTGCCACTGATCCTAACGAAGTTGTTGGGTATCAAATTTCTCTAAAAGATGTCAATACTGCTCACACATCGCAAGAGAGTACATGTCAAAACAGCTCCCTTAATATTGTAGCAACCACCAAAAACCGACCACTAACCCTAAGGAAGTTGCTGGGTATCAAATTTGCATACTGGTTTCTACAGCTGGATGCCCTTCCTGTTACCAACCCTCACCTATTAGCAAGCAAGATAATATTTCTCTATGGCATGGAATACTGATAATGAAGAACATTGCTTATATAACAGTGGCACTCATTTACAACTATTGCATGATGTCAATACAACACACACACAACAGTCAGTTTCCATCTACCAAATCCACTCACGAGGCTTTGGTCAGCCCAAGGCTATAGAAGACATTTTCCCTTGTGGTGCACCTGAGCACTGTATACAATAATTTCATTTCATTATTATTATAAGAATACTATTTAAACATGGTGATAGAGAACGATAGCTTAAGGGTGATGGCTAGAGACAGGAAACCCACTTCTGTATAAATGCTACACTGACCACATTCCTTCCGCTTGTCTTCTTTTCTTTTCTTCTCTTCTTTCCCTTTGGCAGTCGATTTGTTGGACTCTGACAAAGATAGCCCTACAACGGCCGTTCACTGTAGTTTCAATCGTAACTCGATCGACTAATTCAATTGAACGATGAACGCACCCACAATTCATATATGAAACGGCTGTGAGTCTATAATGCTCAACTGAATGTATAAAATCCATCATTATTCATGCCTATTTCATATATATACATATATATATGTGTGTGTGTTTGTGTGTATATGTGTGTGTGCGTGTGTGTAGGTATATATATATATGTATATGCACATATATATATATGT
>NW_021823613.1:0-2500 GCF_006345805.1 Octopus sinensis | reverse complement strand
AGGGCCGGCTTTGTCACACTCCGTGTCACGCTGAATCTCCCTGAGAACTACGTTAGGGGTACACGTGTCTGTGGATTGCTCAGTCACTTGCACGTTAATTCCACGAGCAAGCTGTTCCGTTGATCGTATCAGCTGGGACCCTCGTCATCGTAACCGATGGAGTGCTCCTATATAAAATTTTGGTGGGTGTGAGTCCATGGAAGTAAAATAGTAAATCGGGGACACACAGTAGTATTTAAGGATAAGCGAAACAATTTTGCATTAGATGTTCTTATTGTAGGAAATAGCTAGGTTTCATTCTCTGACGATTTACATAGTTCAGCATACGCAAGTGAATGTGAGATTGGCAAAATACGAATTTTGAAAGAAGTATCTATGGAACTAGCTTTTAAACATCGAATGGCTGTGGGGGTCTGTCGGAATAAAATAGTTACCAAAAGGGTCCATAGCTAAAAAAAAAAAAAATGGTTAAGAACCACTGGCTACCTCTTGCGTTAATATTGTTACTTTCTGTAAGGCGGCAAGCTGGCAGAAACGTTAGCACGCCGGGTGAAATGCGTAGCCGTATTTCGTCTGCCGTATTTCGTCTGAGTTCAAATTCCGACGAGGTCGACTTTGCCTTTCATCCTTTCGGGGTCGATAAATTAAGTACCAGTTACGCACTAGGGTCAATGTAATCGGCTTAATCCTTTTGTCTGTCCTTGTTTGTCCTCCCGGTGTTTAGCCCCTTGAGGGTAGTAAAGAAATAGGTATTTCGTCTGCCGCTACGTTCTGAGTTCAATTTCCGCCGAGTTCGACTTTGCCTTTCATCCTTTCGGGGTCGATTAAATAAGTACCAGTTACGCACCGGGGTCGATGTAATTGACTTAACCTGTTTGTCCTCTCTGTGTTTAGCCCCTTGTGGGTAGTAAAAAAATAGACATTTCGTCTGCCGCTACGTTCTGAGTTCAAATTCCGCCGAGGTCAACTTTGCCTTTCATCCTTTCGGAGTCGATTAAATAAGTACCAGTTACGCACTGGGGTCGATATAATCGACTTAATCCGTTTGTCTGTCCTTGTTTGTCCTCTCTGTGTTTAGCCCCTTGTGGGCAGTAAAGAAATAGGTTTTTCGTCTGTCTTTACGTTCTGAGTTCAAATTCCGCCGAGGTCGATTTTGCCTTTCGGGGTCGATAAATCAAATACCAGTTGCGTACTGGGATCGACCTAATCGACTGCCCCCCCAAAAAAAATTTAGGGCCTTGTGCCTAGAGTAGAAAAGAATATTGTTACTTTCTGTGCTGCTGCTGTTGTTTCTGTCTTTCCTGTTATCCTTTACCTCGAGGTCAGAATTGATCCAGTTGATTTTAGGTCAAAGACTTTCCAATCAAGACACCAACGCCAAAGCACCGTTTTCTTCATTATGCAACGCATTATTTTTTTCTTATACTTTTTAAATAATAACAGGGCGTGAATTTAGAGAAGTTTAACTGCTAATTTAGTGAAATTGAACTGCTAATTTAGGGAAATCTAACGGGTCTAAGAGCGACTCCATTAGTCGTTTCTCGTTCCTTTCTTTTAAACATCTAAACGTCTGATTTTTACTGAGTTACTTAGAAAGCCATCCTAATGCAGTCACTGATGTGGTTTGGCGTAGGTCATCTCGAAGAGACCTGGTCAAGGACGTTTCAGCTGCAACCACGCTGACCTACTAATTGTATTTAGGATTACATTATATCATATTTCTTTTTCTTTTTTGTTCTTTTATTTGTTCTAGTCATTTGACTGCAGCCATGCTGGACCATCGCCTTTAGTCAAACAAATCGAACCCAGGAGTTATTCTTTGTAAGCCTAGTACTTGTTCTATCGATTTCTTTTGCCGAACCGCTAAGTTACGGGAACGTAAACACACAGCATCTGTTGTCAAGTGATGGGGAGTAGGACAGACACAGATACACAAACATATATATAAATACATATGTATGTATGTATATATATATATACGACGGGATTCTTTCAGTTTCCGTCTACCAAATCCACTCACAAGGCCTTGGTCGAGGCTATAGTAGAAGACACTTGCCCAAGAGCCACGCAATGGGGCTGAACCCGGAATCATGTAGTTTGTAAGCAAGCTACTTACCACACAGTCACTCCTGTGCCTTCTTTTTAAACGAGGGTGTGATTTGTTAAAAGTTAAAAGTTAAATTATGTCTCGGGACTTAAGTAACAGGAGTTTATCTCGTTTTCTGAAGCGTTAAGCAACCGAAAGTACAAGACTCCCGACCTATGGCCAGTTTGTTTGTCACAAGTTTACTCCACTTCAGTTGATGGTATTCACTTTCAATTTGTTGAATGGAGCAACATGAAATAGAATGTTTAGCTTAAGGATACAATAGACCTCCGGGCTCGGAAATTGAAACCGCAACTTTTCTATCAAAGAGCGCAACACCCCAAATACAGGATCATGTATCTTCATATATAAATGTAATTTGAGTAAGATTTAGCTAGTTTTTTTCTAGTAGAT
>NW_021823612.1:7500-22086 GCF_006345805.1 Octopus sinensis | reverse complement strand
TTGCAGCAGATAAAAGTGTCCCGTACTCATCAGCTAAAACACATATGAGTTCCCTAAACATCTAAGATGTTTAGGGAACTCATATGTCTTTTATCTGCTGCAATATTTGCAACTTTTAATAAAGCCTGTCTTTGTATGAAACAATTGTACTAAAAACTAATCCATTTGTTGCTTCTTTCTAGATATAGATATATATATATATATATATATATATTATATATATATATATATATATATACGACGAACTTCTTTCATTTAGAAGACGATGCAAAAATCACGGACGGAAATCGAAGCCTTCAATCTTCAGTCAAGAACCGGATCATCCTCGCAATTCGACTGATAATCTTGAGATTGCTCCAATCTCGCCAGCCCAAGGAAAACATGAGCTAAGCGCATTAGATTCCTGGGAAAGAAAGCTTCGAATGTATACAAAACAAGGACAGAAAAACGGACGATCGATGTACACGAATATGAATACAAAAATAATACGTAAAAACAATAATAATAATAATAATAATAATAACATATATATATAAATATACCTATTTCTTTACTACCCACACGAGGCTAAACACAGAGAAGACATCAAGGACAGACAAACGGATTAAGTCGATTACATCGACCCCAGTGCGTAACTGGTACTTAATTTATCGACCCCGAAAGGATGAAAGGCAAAGTCGACTTCGGTGGAATTTGAACTCAGAATGTAACGACAGACGAAATACGGCTACGCATTTCGCCCGGCCTGCTAACGTTTCTGCCAGCTCGCTGCCTTTATACACACACAGACATACACACAAACACACACACACCCACACACACACACACACACATATGTGGCGGACGTGTTTCAGTTTTCTTCTCCCAAATCCACTCATATGGCTTTGGTCTGCCCAAGGCTATAGAAGAAGACACTTGCCGAACGTGCTACGCAGTGGGAATGAACCCGGAACAATACAGTTGGGAAGCAAGTCTCCTATCACACCGGCTATGCCTGCGCCTATGTGTATATATAAATATCTTAGCGTGTGTGTGAGTGTAGATATATAAGCATATAAGAAGGGTAAATATTGGGTTGTCCGGAAAGTTCGTGCCGATTTTTAAAGGAAAGCAAAGATCAATAAATACTTGCCATTACATTTTTAATCAACCAAATATGAACCATTTTGTTGCACATAATACCTCTTCCCACAATTGATGTGGTTTTATGGCAAAGAATTCATCAAGGTATCTTTTTACGTCATCCAAGGAATTGAAATTTTTTACCAATAAGACTATTTTGCAGAAACCTGATGGCGGTGCCCCAGCATGGCCACAGCTCGTGAGCTGAAACTAGAATCAATCAATCAATCAATCAAGTGGAAATATCTGGTGAATATGGAGGGCAGGGTAACACATTCCAGCCAAGCTGCAGCAATTTTTGTCTGGTTCTTAAAGAAACGTGTGTCTTGCATTATCATGTTGGAAAACAACACCCTTCCTGTTGGCCAATTCTGGAGGATTTCTCTGAATTCTGGATCGCTTTCTCTGAACATTTCAGTAGATAATCCATCTCTCATCACCTGTCACAATTTGCTTTAAAAAAGGCGCGTTTTCATTCCGTTTATAAAGCGAATCACAGATGGAAATGCGATCCAAAAGGTTCTTCTCTCTCAACATATGTGGCACCCAAACATCATAGCGATTTGTGTACCGAAGCTTTACCAGGTGCTCATGAACGACGGATTTTGATAGGTTGAGGCTTTCTGCCAATTCTCGGGTTGTGCAATGTGAGTTATTCTCAATTAATGACTTGATTTGGTCATCATCTGTAGTGGATGGTCTGCCTGATCGCTATTTATCAATAAGGCTGCAATCTCCCGCTCGGAACCTCGCGAACCACTTCCGTACAGTTCTTTCGCATAAAGAAACATCACCGTAAACTGAGCATATTTCTTTGGTTGCTTGTGAGGCATTTTTCCCTTTACGGAAAAAGAAAAGCATCAAGTGCCGAAAATGAACTTTCTTATCTCTCTATTTTAAAGAGTTACAGAATTAACACAGATTATAAGAACATAACCCTACTTCCAGGAAAAGATAGCTTAAACTGTGCTCTAAAAGGAGGTGTAGTCAAATCCTGTTTTATCGACTCAACCCTGTTCTAAAATAAGTCGAAAAGTAAGCTACTATAAATCGGCACGAACTTTCCAGACAACCCAATATATCTTTAAAAATAGTTTACGTAGTATGCCTAATTGACAGACAAGCTTTGAGTGTCGCTTCGACATAGAAAGCGAAATCAATTGATACTGGGATATCTATCCTCTCATTTCTATATTTACAAACTGGAAAAATCGTTTTTCAAAATGTATTTGCTACATTCTCCGCGAGTGCTTACATATAGAAAGATACGTGGTTTTGGAGACTTTTATTCTTTTTTCAAGCAAACAGGTACATATTGTGGCCTGACTTTTAATAGATATTTTGCATATTTGAATTATGTTTGCTGGCCACTTTGCCGGAGCCTCATGGAGCTTTAGGCCTGGGAATCGAAACCGCGATCCCACGACCGCGAATCCGCTGCCATAACCACTGGGCCATTGAGCCTCCACATTATGCGTTTAGTAAATAAAGATTCTTATTTCTTTATTGCCCACAAGGGGCTAACACACAGAGGGGACAAACAAGGACAGACAAAAGTATTTAGTCAATTACATCGACCCCAGTGCGTAACTGGTACTTAATTTATCGACCCCGGAAGGATAAAAGCAAAGTCGACCTCGGTGGAATTTGTACTCAGAACGTACCAGCAGACGAAATACCTATTTCTTTACTACCCGCAAGGGGTTAGTTAAACACAGAAGGGACAAACAAGGACAGACAAACGGATTAAGTCGACTATATAGACCCCAGTGCGTAACCGGTACTTATTTAATCGACCCCGAAAGGATGAAAGGCAAAGTCGACCTCGGTGGAATTTGAACTCAGAACGTAGCGGCAGACGAAATGCCGCTAAGCATTTCGCCCACCGTGCTTAACAACTCTGCCAGCTCTTGTCTTAAATGAAGGTTCTCAGCAAAACAATGGCTGTAAAATTTGAAATCCATTCGTTTGTTCGTTTAACATGTTAATAGACACAATATATGTATACATACATTTGTATGTCTGTATGTATGTATATAAGGAAACCTACAATACATGCCTTGCGGTTTTTTGTATGAATCGTACATATTTTCACTTGTTATTAATAATAAAGCTTTGTTAATTTCTAAATTGTTGACGAACAAGTTACAGTGGGGATGGGCATAATGGGAGAGGGCGTGGGTTTAGGTTTATTGCTTGCTTTTGTTTATCTTTTTGTTTTTGTTTTTTTCTTTCTCTTTGTGTTTTTTTTAATTTACTTTGTTTTCGTTGTTATAATAATAATAATAATAACAACAATAACAACAATAATAATATTAATAATAATAACAACAGCAACAACAACTACAATAATAGCAATAATAATAATAATAATAATCATATTATTATTATTATTATTAATTGTTATTATTTTATTATTATTATTATTTTATATTGTTTTTATTATTATTATTATTATTATTATTATTATTATTATTATTATTATTATTATTATTATTATTATTATTATTATTATTATTATTATTATTATTTCTGCTCGTAGCACAAGGCCTAAAATTTGTGGGGACGGTATTAGTCCATTACATCGACAACCAGTTATACGTTGAGTTCACAGAGTGCTTGACATGAGGTTCAATGAGGACTGATTCACTTTGGTGGTTTTAATGATCGAAAGCGGAATTAAAAGAACAATAGGACATCTGCAGAGTTCAGTGTTTCACTGGTACTTAAAGTATGAAAGTATGAAAGACAAAGTCGACCTGGATGGAATTTGAACTCTGAACGTAGCGACAGGCAAAATACCTATTGCTTTACTACCCACAAGTGGTTAAACACTGAGGGAACAAACAAGGACAGACAAACGGATTAAGTCGATTAGATTGACCCAAGTGCGTAACTGGTACTTATTTAATCGACCCCCCCCCCCACCGAAAGGATGAAAGGCAAAGTCGACCTCGGTGGAATTTGAACTCAGAACGTAATGGCAGACGAAATATCGCTAAGCATTCTGTCCACCGTACTAACGATTCTACCAGCTTTTCACCTTAATTATTGTTATTGCTGTTGTTGTTGTTGTTGTTGTTGTTGTTCTTCTTCTTCTTCTTCTTCTTCTTCTTCTTCTTCTTCTTCTTCTTCTTAGTAGTAGTAGTAGTAGTAGTAGTAGTAGTAAGGGGCGATCTGGCAGACTTGTTAGCACGCCGATATTTCGCCCGTCGCTACGTCCTGAGTTCAAAATCCCGCCGAGGTCGACTTTGTCTTTCATCCTTTTGGGGTCGATAAATTAAGTATCAGTTGCGTACTGGGGACGAAATTGCTGGCCTTGTGCCAAAATTTGAAGCCATTATTATTATTTCTCTTTCTCAGAGATTTTGTTGGAGCTCCTGGAGTCTTTGCATATGTAGCGGGCTTACTACCTGCAGTCTACGGTACCATGCTAACCGTTCTTTTCAGCTATTTAATACTTCCCTGACTATTCTGGCCGTGCCAAGGAAGCAAATCTTTTTTGACAGTTCTACTGGGCATTCTATTCCAATTTCCTTTATATTCCTTTTGATGCCTTCTGATACTGTTCCCAAGGACCGAACAATAATTGGCACTATTTTCACCTTCTTCATTTTCCATAGCCGGGTTATTTCGCACTTAAGCGGGTTGTCCATCCATCCATCCATCTATCTATCTATCTATCTATCTATCTATCTATCTATCTATCTATCTATCTATCTATCTATCTATCTATCTATCTATCTTCTTTCCCTTTTACGATCCCTTTTGATCGAAAACCTACCCCACCTTTGTATTTTTTTTTCTCTCCCCCAAAAAGAAAAGCTCTACTTTGTAATCTGTCCCGTCTGTGTGCAGCCCTGTGTGGCTAATAAAGAAACATATCTATCTATCTATCTATCTACCCATCTAACTTTCCACTTTCCTTCTTGACTATTCATGGGTCAGAGGAGCACGCAACATCGTATCATGTTATTAAGAAGTAGAGTGGTGGACGAGGCTGAAAAAAGTGAAGACAGATACTTTCCTCTTCGGCTGAGCCCTCATCGACTTTTTCAAATTGCACTTGAAAGGGAAAATGACAGTAGAGAGTACTGACTATCTCGCACCATCAGTAAGCTTGTTAAAAGGTGGGTAAATGTTGCGAAAAAGGCTCGCGTGAACGGGCCTCCTCAGAATACTCTCCAATAAACCGGAGCAGTTGAGGGGAAGAGCGGTATCTACGTGCATGGCGTGCCCTTGCAAGTCGGGGTGACCAACATGTCTGGGGTACCTCGTTGGTCCTGGGTGGAACTCTATCCCCCCATTAGGGAATTTTGTTGTTTCTTTTTTTTTGTTGTTGTTGTTAACTGTTTTTATTGTTTATACGTTTTCTGATTTTAAACCCCGCTTGTCCCTTGCTTTGTATTGTCCCTATATGTTCTTGTGTTTGGCCCTTGGGGGCCAGTAAATAAAGGATTATAATTATAATTATTATTATTATTATTATTATTATTATTATTATTATTGAGTGAGAGAGCAGTTCATGCCATCAAAGTGACACTGGGGTAAAATATACGAAGCCCAATATACCCATCATGAATACTCGTCTGATAAGGGTACACTAGGTACATGCATCACAACCATATGTGCGCGACATGGTGATCTCATATCAAGATAAACAGCACATGACCTTGCAGGTGGGGCCCAGTTAGAATTTTCTTCAGGTTGAGTAGCCCATCCCGCTCAAAAGGTCCCTAAATAAGGGTTGTTTAAGGATGTTTCCAGAGGTGAATTATTCAAACCCCAAAATCCCTCTCAACACAAGGCTATGATGCTCCCCCACTTTCTTCTTCTTCTTCCATTCTTCTTCTTCTTCTTCTTCTTCTTCTTCTCTTCTTATTATATTATTATTATTATTATTATTATTATTATTATTATTATTATTATTATTATTATTATTATTATTATTATTATTATTATTATTATTATTATTATTATTATTATTATCATCATCATTCAGTAGTTTTATTTTTATAGCGTGCTTTCACTCACTACCGAGCGCAGCTCTGTGTGCCTTGGGTATGTGCTGTGATTTGTTTGATGCTCTGATGGTTATTGTATGGAAAGTGTTCTGCGTAGGATGTGTGCAGTGCCTAGTAGTGCCTATTATTATTATCATATTATTATCATTATTATTTTTGTTGTTATATTATTGTTGTTGTTGTTGTTGTTATTATTATCATTATTATTTTTTATAATAATTATTATTAAATTTTTTTTGGGTCATTTGCTTGCGTACTTGTGCTCTCTGCTATCGCCGTCCTAGTCGTAAATGTTATAAATGTTTTTATTGGTTGCTGTCGATGTTGTAGGTGCATTATACCTGTTCTGTATTCTTTCTGTGTTTTTGTTGTGGATGTTTGAAAAAGTCTCTCTCCTGGTCCACTTATTTCGATCGTTTGATTAACCTTCCATCTTCGCGCCTTCTCCCAATCCTTCACTGTCCCTCCCTCCCTTGCTCCCTTCCACTTCCTCTCTCTCTCCCTTCCTCCTTCCCTCTCCCTCTCTCTCTCTCTCTGTCTTTACCACTCCTTTCCTCTCCTGACACCACCACTAACAATATTACACTTAATGCAGCGTCTGACGTCAGGTTCCGTCTGACCGAATTACAGCGTTCGCTCCGGAGGAAGACACCACATTCCTTTGGTCAATGTCCAGGCGGTCTCACTTTTGCCTACACATTCTATATATGGCCGTTGATAGTTGGCTATGGCCGGACGATGACCATGGGCAGACATTCCTGCACGCGAAAATGTTGCCTTTTATCAAGCACATTTTTCCAATAGAACTTTTTACTCACCTTTTTTCCAACCTCTCTCTCCTTCACTCTCTTCTTCTTCTTCTTCTCCTTCTACTGCTCCGCCTCCTCCTCCTCCTCCTCCTCCTTCTTCTTCTTCTTCTTCTTCTTCTCTTCTTCTTCTTCTTCTTCTTCTTCTTCTTCTCTCTCTCTTTCACTCACTCACTCTCTCACTCACTCAGTCTTTCTCTTTCTCTCTCTCTGGCAGAGATCTGACACTCAGCGCTGTCTGTCGACCAATGCACTTGACCGTACCTTTAACATTACATTACCATTCTGAAGGGGAAGAATAATCGAGTAGACTGGTCGCATTCCCTGGCAAAATATGGCAAGAAATAAGACTTTTCAGGAGCGCCACCGCTGGAAACTATTCAACTTTTTTTTGAAATCGTTTACATGTTTCTGTCTTTGAACTGAAGGGTTTAGTCGAAAAAGTCGACCCCACCACCAATTTTCTAACTTTGGTACTTATTATATCAGGATTCTTCTATGAGACCGCTAAGTTACATGGACGTAAACACAACACCGGTTATCAAGCGGTGAGGGTACTAACACAGACACAAGATAACACCCATATACATACATGTATTTATACATACATACATTTATACATACATTCATACATACATACATATATATACATTTATACATATATTTATACATACATTTATACATACATTCATACATACATACATATATACATTTATACATATATACATACATACATTTATACATACATATATACATACATTTATACATACATACATACATTTATACATACATTCATACATACATACATATATACATTTATACATATATACATACATACATTTATACATACATACATACATACATTTATACATACATACATACATTTATACATACATTCATACATACATACATATATACATTTATACATACATACATACATTTATACATACATTCATACATACACACGCGCGCGCGCACACACATTCTTTTAAGACTTTTACTCAAATGAATTTTTAAACCTGGTACTCATTCTGTCGGTGTGCTTTGACGAACCGATAGGTTACTGGTACGCAGATATTTCGTCTGCGTTACGTGTGTGAGTTCAAATTCGCCGAGGTTCGACTTTGCCTTTCATCCTTTCGGGGTCGATAAATTAAGTTTACCAGTTACGCACTGGGTCGATATAATCGACTTAATACCTATGTCTGTCCTTGTTTGTCCCCTCTGTGTTTAGCCCCTTGTGGGTAATAAAGAAATAGGTACGTAAACACACCAACAACAGTTGTGAAGCGTTTGTCAAATTTCTGGCCTCCTGCTTTTGTGTGTTATTCCTCTTCAATCTCCTAGGCCTCGTGGTCGACCTCTTCGTGTCCTCCTCCTCCACATCATCATCATCATCATCATCATCATCCACATCATTATCGTCATAGTCCAACATCACTATTACAGTTACGAGTACAGTCCTCGAGGTCGTGGTCGTCGCCTTCTGCCTCCACCTCTACCTCCTCATCTTCCTCCGCCTCCTCCGCCTCTTCCACCTTTTACTCCTCCTCAACCACCACCTCTTTCTCTGCCACCACTTCACTTTCTCCTTTTCGTGCTACTACTACTACCACCGCCGCCACCATCACCACCACCACCACCACCACCACCACAACTACTACTACTACTACTACTACTACTACTACTACAAGTACTACTACTACTACTACTACTACTACCACTACTACTACAAGTACTACTACTACTACTACTACCACTACTACTACAAGTACTACTACTACTACTACTACTACTACAAGTACTACTACTACTACTACTACTACTACTACTATTACTACCACTACTACTACAAGTACTACTACTACTACTACTACTACCACTACTACTACTACTACTACTACTACCACCACCACCTCCACCTGCTAACAACAAATTGTTCTGAACTCTGCAGATGTCCTATTGTTCTTTTAATTCCGCTTTCGGTCATTAAAACCACCAAAGTGAATCAGTCCACGTTGAACCACTTGTCAGGCAGTCTGTGACCTCCAACATATAACTGGTGGTGTGGCATTACCCAGGGACGTGATCTGCATGGGAAGGACACAGTTAGGTGATCGCTGACAAGATAAACGTGGTGGACCAGTTGGGAAAAGAAATCATTAATTCTAATTCTTTTCCACGTTTCATTCAGTCATTTGTTTGTGGCCATGCTGGAGCACCGCCTTTTTGGTCGAAGAAATCAATCCCTGGACTTGTTCTTTGTAAGCCTGGTGCTTATTTTATCGGTCTCTCCTGCCGAAACGCTATGGGTCTCTCCTGCCGAACATCGGTTGCCAAGTGAAGGTGGTGGGACAAATACAGACACCCCCCCACACATATATATATATAGGCGCAGGCGTGGTTGTGTGGAAAGAGGCTTGTTTCCCAACCACAGTTCAGTTCCATTGCGTGGCACCTTGGGCAAGTATCTTCTACTATAGCCTCGGGCCAACCAAATCCCTGTGAGTGGATTTGGTAGACGGAAACTGAAAGAAGCCTGTCATATATACATACATACATACATACATGCACACACACACATATTATATAATGGTGTGTTTGTGTCTGTTTGTCCCCCTCATACCGCCATAGCTTAACATTCAATGCTGGTGTGTTTAAGTCCCTGTAATCTAACGGTTCGACAAAAGAGACCAATAGAACAAGTAGAAGGCTTACAAAGAATAAGTCCTAGGGTCGATTTCTTCGACTAACAGCCTTTAAGGCAGTGCTCCAGCATGGCCGCAGTCAAATAACTGAAACGCGTAAAACTAATAAAAGTGTACAATGAAGTAAAAACATGATCTGCGTTTGACTATAGCGTTGGATTAACCATTAAGCAAGATAAGCACGTGCTTAGGGCGCGGCGGGGGGTGGGGGGGGGGGCTGTACCACAAAAATGGTAAATGGTCTACGGCACAAAAGAAATCACTTTAAAATTGCAAAAATAATATTAAGGATGCCTTTATCTCTTCTATTGTAATTATTGGCATTTAATGTCGCTTCCCTATTTTTATAGTGGGCGGTCCTACTTAATGTCCCGTCATTAGCGACGCGCATGAACGGCAGGCAAAGCCTGGGGCGACCCCACTGTCCTGCCAAGAGAACGTGGTACCACCTGTTTGTCATATCCG
The DNA here is from genome assembly GCF_006345805.1 of Octopus sinensis. Taxonomy (NCBI): domain Eukaryota; kingdom Metazoa; phylum Mollusca; class Cephalopoda; order Octopoda; family Octopodidae; genus Octopus; species Octopus sinensis. Next base: position 11,961 of record NW_021823612.1, on the reverse strand, counting down.
GTATATTGTCTCTATTTTGGTTTTAGTTATTCCTAGTCATCGTACATGGCTCCTGCCCGCAGGGACCCCATGCTGAGAGCTAAGCTCTCAGCATATTCTACGCGTGAATCATCGCCGTCTTGCTGAGTAGACGTCGAGATGATCTGTCCCTGATACAGATGCAGATGTGTTACCTGAGATTAATTTTGAGGATTTGATTCAAAGACTTTGCGATTCAAAAAAGTAGGAGGAAACTTTTCAAATATAAATAAAATGGAAGTATACAAAAATAAACATTATTTTCCCTCTTACTGTTTCGTTTCGTTATGGTTTATTATTGTTTATATTTTGAATTACATAATATTTTATGCGGGTACTAAAATCTTGTAAGTGCTTAGGGCCTCGATAGGTCTTTATCCGGCCCTGGTTAGTACCCACATATACTTACTTCTCTAACCACACCTGCTGTCCTCTGTACACATATACCCCCCTATAGACTGATTTAAACTCAAAAAACAATTTAACTAGTAATTAGCAGTCCGGATATGCTTCTTGCGCGTTCGAACTGGGGAACAAGCTACTCACAGCGTTTTGTCACCGAGAATATATCTCGCTTGTTGACAAATGGTGCGTAGTACAGTAATCCTTCGCTATATCGCGATTCACCTATCGCGGTTTATTATTTAATCTTACTTTGATTAATCCACGGTGTTGTTTTGGATTTATAATAAAATAAATATATACAAATTATAAAAATAATTAATAAAAATATACAGTACAGTACTGTTTCTACTTCGCGGATTTTCATCTATCGCGGGGTGTTTTGAAACGTAGCACCCGCAGTAGTCGAGGATTACTGTATACACCTAGATCAGCTAGCAGCGCCATCTACCCAAACTGTAAGATGTTAACATTTCGGAGTAGTTGTCTCAGTGAGTAGCTTCTTCCCCTATTCGAACCTGCATCAAATATATTCGGACTGAAAATATATTAGCGCTCTCCCTCCGTAATATAACGAGTAGTGCGGGATTTACCCAGGGACATAATCTTCCTAGGGAGTACACAGTTAAGTGTTAGGGTAGCCAACAAGATTAATGTGGTAGATCAATTAACAATATATATTAGGGAAAAGAAATCATTAATTCTAATGATAATATAATTTCTTTGTAAATTGGGACTTCGAAGTTGTCGTAATTGCTCGTCTAAAGAAAGTCGTTCTATAATATCTCCTTGTTGCAACCCTCATGCCTCTATATTATTCTATATTCTGTTATTCAGTTCCCTGTTTCAGTCATTGACTAAGGCCAAGCTGGGGTGCCGACTTCAAGGGTTTCGCCGAAAGAAGTCGACTGCAGTGATTTATTTTGAGTTTGGTACTTATTTTATCAGTCTCTTTTTGCTGGACTGCTATGCGCAACGATGTGATCAAACCATCGCCGGTTTACAAACAGTGGTGGAATAACCTCAAACAAAAACATACATTCGATTCTATGACGTTTCACTGAGTTTGCTCGAGAAAAAAAATGCTGATATTTTGGGTAAATACAATCTGCTCATTACGAAATGCCCCGGCTGATGAAGGTCACAGCTAATTTTCTCTGAGATTAATTGGTTTCCAGAAATATTCGCATGTGTCTCAGTAATCTATCTATCTATCTATCTATCTATCTATCTATCTATCTATCTATCTATCTATCTATCTATCTATCTATCTGTCTGTCTGTCTGTCTGTCTGTCTGTCTATCTATCTATCTATCTTTCTATCAGTCTGTTTATCTATCTATCTGTCTGTCTGTCTGTCTGTCTGTCTGTCTGTCTGTCTATCTATCTATCTATCTATCTATCTATCTATCTATCTATCTATCTATCTGCTTGTCTGTCTGACTGTCTGCTCATTTCGGTGTGTGTGTATGTGTGTGTGTGTGTGTGTGTTGTGTGTGTGAGAGAGAGAGAGAGAGAGAGAGAGAGAGAGAGAGAGAGGGACTATGTAAATGTATATATATGAATATACATATAACTGTGTGTGTGTGTTTATTGGCCTTCTCACCTAACCAGCGAGGTGGCGCCATTCGAAAGCTAAAGCAATGCAATGCGAACCGCATTGTGAACAGCGATAGTCTGTTCGATACCGTGATAAACTGATATGATATATATTTATACGCATATGTTTAAATGCTTATATACACACATTTATATATATATATATATAAATTTATATGAATAAGGATAAACTCGTTATTTAAAATACCGATCTTATCAGGTGGCCAGCATGGGAATAAAAACCTCAAAGGTAATAATTATTATTAAAATTATAAATTAGGGTATCTAAGCGATACCACCATGCTAGATATAGCAGCTAAAACTTGACTCTAAAACCACATTAAATGTTCATACAGCACCAGGAGAAAAGACAAAAAAACAAAATAAACAAGCAAAAATATTGCTGGATAATTCCAGATCCCGGATTTCTTTAATAATAATAATTATATATATTTATTTATTTATATATAGGAGTATGTATACATACGTATATACTCATATATAGACACGTTGTATATACATACACAAACGAACAAACGCACACACATATATAGATATATACGTATATATGCTTTTGTGTGTGTGTGTGCACCTATGTCAATATATGGCTATCTATATGTGTGTATGAGTGTTTATGTATGTGTATAAGTAGCAGTACAGCGTAACATTGCCTAACCTAACTTGATCTTGAAAACTGTTGTCTCTCTTGGTGGTGGTGGTCGTGGTGGTGACGGTGGTAATGGTGGAGGTGGTTGTTGAGAAAGAGGAAAGTTGCGAGTGTTGTAGAAAGAAATACGTAAAGTAGGAAGCTAAAACAAGGTATATATATACATAAAAATAAAATCATTCAAACGTAAGGGAACAAACCCCCAAAAGATTATTTTGTTTATTCTAAGGCTGTGAGCTAGCAGGGTGCGCTAACGCGCCGGACGACATGTGGAGAGGTATTTCGCCCGTCGCTACAATATCAAATTCCGCCGAGGTCGACTTTACCGTTCATCCTTTTGGGGTCGATAAAATAAGTACCAGTTAAACACTGGGGTCGATGTAAATGACTTATTCCCTCTCTCAAAATTTTATACCCTTGTGGCAAAATTTGAAACCTAAGGTGGCGAGCTGGCAGAATCGTTAGCATGCTGGGTGAAATGCTTAGCAGTATTTTGCCCATCGCTACGTTCTGAGTTCAAATTCCACCGAGTTCGACTTTGTCTTTCGTCCTTTCAAGGTCAATAAAATAAGTACCAGTTGAACACTGGGATCGATGTAGTTGACTCATCCCCACCGCCCCCCCCCCCAAGCTGCCCTTGTGGCAAAAATTTGAAATAATCCTTTCTCTGTGTCTGGGGAGAGTCATACTGCCTTAATGCCTTAATATTTAACACACACACCGGTTCGATTTCCACTCTTATTATTTATACCTTTTTTTACCTAAAATTTTCGTTGCAACTGCAACCTCATCAATGGATACCTGCCATCCTTTCAGGGTCGACAAACCTATTTCTTTACTACCCACAAGGGGCTAAACACAGAGGGGGACAAACAAGGACAGACACACGGATTAAGTCGATTGCATCGACCCCAGTGTGTAACTGGTACTTATCTAATCGACCCCGAAAGGATGAAAGGCAAAGTCGACCTCGGCGGAATTTGAAATCAGAACGTAACAGCAGACGAAATACCGCTGAGCATTTCGTCCGGCGTGCTAACGTTACTACCAGCTCGCCGCCCTACAAACTAAGTACCACTTGCGTACTGCGGTCGACCATCCAACTGGCCCCTTCCACCAAAACATTTCGGGCCTTGCGGCTAGAGTAGAAATAGGATGATAATAATAAAGCATAAGGACAAACGAAATCAAAGCTAAGCAAAGCCAAGCTAAGCCGAGCCGAGGCAAACCTGGCTCCGGCCCTAACCAGACCAGACCAGACCAACGTTAGCAAGAATAAGTGCTTCGAGATAATAAGACTCAATTAGCGTTTGGAACATGAGCTTCGTTTACGCACCCAACAATGGCATTCTTGAGAATTGTTACTGCTATCAGCCCACCTGTTTTTCCTGTCATCGGATATCTGGCAGATTAAGAAGATAATGACGTCGGTTATCATATTTTCTTTTCTTCTCTTTACATTTCTTCTTTTTTCTGAGGTGGTGGTGGTGGTGGTGGTGGGTGACTTCTAAAGCGAAGGGTGAGGAAGGGCGATGGGGCGATCCTGTAGACTTTTCATTTGTGTTCGGTTATATTGTCTTACTGTTATACATACACACACACGCATACACACACACGCACATACACACGCACACGCAACATGTGTATGTATATGTATGGATATAAGTATGTATGTATGTATGTATGTATGTATGTATGTATGTATGTATCTGTGTGTGTGCGTAAGCGCATGTATATATAGACATAGGAGTGGCTGTGTGGTAACTTGCTTACGA
>NW_021823612.1:0-5000 GCF_006345805.1 Octopus sinensis | reverse complement strand
CTTTTTCCCTTTCCTTTTTATTCATTCTGTCTTTAGGCTAAAGACAGAAAGCGAAAAAACAAAAAAGAAACAGAAAAAAAACAAAAGTCACTCCTTGTAAAGTTAAGATCGAAAGCTTATCGTAGTTTTCATTTTTGCAGCAGTTTCCCACATACATATTGTTAGCGGTTGTGTGGGTCATATCTTTCATCTTCTTTGGCTTAAATCTATTTTCTTCTCTATCTATCTATCTATCTATCTATCTATCTATCTATCTATCTATCTATCTCTCTATCTATCTATCTATCTATCTATCTATCTATCTATCTATCTATCTATCTATCTATCTATCTATCTATCTATCTATCTATCTATCTATCTATCTATCTATCTATCTATCTATCTATCTATCTATCTACCTACCTAAATATCTATCTATCGATTGATCGATCTATTTCCTTTATCTCTTTCTCTCTCTCTTCGCCCTTCAATCCCCAGCCCCAGCAAAAAGCTGTACCTCACTCCACTGAGGGCATTGTTTAAGTATCACTTTACAGATATACAATGTCAACACTCGAGATAAAAATAATGACAATGGCGCCGATATCACTCGCAATAATGCATATATTGGTGGTAATTAAACAGCATTTAATTTTCATTTCGACAGATCAGAACCTAATTCCAGAGTGATATAGTAAGGGCATTTATAGATAGGAATTTTTCTTTTATCAATAATTGAACTTTGCAAGCTCTTAGCATTTAGAGATATCGTCTATTATTTTATCGTGAATCGACCTTTGCGAAGCACTTAATTTTCTTTCACACGGCTTAATGGAATCGATTTTGATGACTCAGTTTAAACTTCAATAAGTTACTATTGCACACGAAAAAACACATGGGCGTGTCTGTGAGGTAAGAAGTTTGCTTCTTAACCACATGGTTCCGAGTTCGGTCCCACCGTGTAGCAACTTAGGAAAAAGCCTTTTACTTTGGCTTCGAGCCGACCTAAGCCTTGTGAGTGGATTTGGTGGACGGAAATATATATACATATACACGTATGTGTGTGTATGTATGTGTGTATGTGTATATGTGGGTTTGTGTGTGTATGTGTTGGTGTATTTTAATCACCATACTCTAGTAGTTCGGCAAAAATGACCGACAGAATAAGTACCAGGTAATAAAAAAAAGAGCAGGCGTGGCTGTGTGGTAAGAGACTTGCTTCCCAACCACATGGTTCCGAGTTCAGTCCCACTGCGTGGCACCGTGGGCAAGTGTCTTCTATTGTAGCCTCGGGCCGACCAAAGCCTTCTGAGTCGATTTGGTAGACGGAAACTGAAAGAAGTCCGTCGTGTGTGTGTGTGTGTGTGTGTATGTGTGTGTGTGTGTGTATTTATGTGTGTCTTTGTGTCTGTGTTTGACCCCCCCCCACCATCGCTTGACAACTGATGTTGGTTTGTTTATGACCCCGAAAATTGTCGGTTCGGCCTAAGGGACCGATAGAATAAGTACTAGGCTTACGAAGAATAATTCTTGAGCTCGATTTCTTCGACTGAATGCGGTGCTCCAGCATGGCCGCAGTCAAATGACTGAAACGTGTAAAAGAGTAAAGTGCTGCAGTCGGTTCGTACGAGTAAAATTCCTCAAGGCGGTGCCCCAGCATGGCCGCAGTCTAATGAAGGAACAAAAAAAAAAACGTAAAAGGGAAATGAAATAAATAAGTAAATAAATGATGGTGCTGGGTGGTTTTGCATCCGCCTGGTTTTGGGGTTCAGTCCCACTACACGAGACATCTTGCAGCGAGTGCTTGTGTTTTACGCATCCTCCCACTTGACAAGCGGTGTTGTTTTGTTTACGTCCCTGTAACCTAGCCGATCGGTGAAAGTGTCTAGCACTTATTTTCACAACTGTAAATAGAACGAATTCGCAAGTATTGGTGTGATTTCGTTCTATTAAACTTTTCGCAGTGGTGCCCCAGCATGGCCGCAGTCCAATGACTCAGACAGTCCAGATACGTTAGCACGTCAGGCGAAATGCTTAGCGGTATTTCGTTTGTCTTTACGTTCTAAGTCGATTTTGCCTGTGATCCTTTCGGGGTCGATAAATTAAGTACCAATTAGTAGTGGGGTCGATCTAATCGACTGGCCCATCCCACGAAAATTTCGGGTCTTGTGCCTAGAGTTGAAAAGATAGTTTGTTGCTCTTTATCATTTTCCCACTGAAGTCCCTTGATATTATTTGACGAAATCCTCCTCCCCAAAAAGAAGCTTTGCATTTTTGTGCAAAACACTTCACCTCACTTTGCTCTACTATCACTTCGACACCTGACGCGTGACACACCATGCACCTGTTTAGACAACGTCGATGTGATGGAGAGAGCAAGCTAAAGTGCCGCACGGACATTTGATCACCATAAACAAATCATTTGTGTAGGTCGTCCAGCAGGACACCAAAGAACTATCATTCTCAGACCACGGGAGACTACCATCAATTCAATATTCCAAGTAATTCATTAACAGACAGCATCGAAGCTTCTTGTATTTTTATTCTTTGAGAAACTTCAATGTAAAAAGTTCTACTGTCCTACAGCAAAACGATGCCAGCAATGCTAGTTTTTACATTAGATTTTATATACACCTTCTCCTCGACTTACGAGCGATGCTATTTACGACTATCCTCACTTACCACCATAATAAATAAACATATAAATAAATAAACAAACAAATATAAATAAATAAATGCAGAATCGATTTTCGGACGTTGGGCAGCTGCGCGTACGATAACTATGGCAGCATCTGGCAACGCAGGCTATTTTCCTTACACCTAGGCATCTACTGCCTGCCAATATCTTTCACTCAGTCGTTTTCAAGCATCTTTTGCGTGAATGAAAATAGTGTTGAAAAATCTAAACCCGACATACGACCAGATCGACTTACGACCTGTCAGTAGGAACGGTACACGGTCGTAAGTCGAAGAGAAGGTGTACTTTCTTTCTACGTTTGTTATCGTACTAAATGTGTCATACAGGGCCAAAAGCAAGGTAACACTCTTTTACTCTTTTACTTGTTTTAGTCATTTGACTGCGGCCATGCTGGAGCACCGCCTTTAGTCGACCAAATCGACCCCAGGACTTATTCTTTGTAAGCCCAGTACTTATTCTATCGGTCTCTTTTGCCGAACCGCTAAGTGACGGGGACGTAAACACACCAGCATCGGTTGTCAAGCAATGCTAGGGGGACAAACGCAGGCACACAAACATACACACACACATATATATATATACATACATATATACGACGGGCTTTTTTCAGTTTCCGTCTACCAAATCCACTCAGAAGGCTTTGGTTGGCCCGAGGCTATAGTAGAAGACACTTGCCCAAGATGCCACGCAGTGGGACTGAACCCAGAACCATGTGGTTGGTAAGCAAGCTACTTACCACACAGCCACTCCTGCTGTATTCTGTATCATTATTAACTAAACTTACTCTGACGTTCTCAAATGGGCAGAGATTGTGGTTTCTGTTCGTGAACCGGACGTGGTTTCCATTCGTAAACCACACGCTGCGTTGTGTTGTTGAGTAAAACACATGATTTCACTTTACTCCAGTTCAATGAGCTGAAAATTAGTAACCCTGCGACGGAATGGCATCCCGTTCAGGGACGATGTTGTGATTTCGGCCACTTGTATGCCATGGAAACCGAGTAATCAGCCCTATGAGTTCTGGAGCTCAAAATAGAAATTTCCACTGGTCTCTTCATACGACGATTAATTTTAACTTTGTATTCAAACGTCAAATATCAGTAAATATTACCGCATAAATTTCGTTGATGTCGTCATTAAAAATTGGCAACCATCCAAAGATAATCCTAAATCGTGACAGCGTATACCGAGCATAATATTCTCTTAATGAACATCATGCGGTGCTTTGCTGTGAGCTTTTTTAATTTGCTTCGCTCTCTGCTGAGAAATCTTGAATAAATTGTAGCTCAAACTGTGTCAACAGCGACAGAAGATCATTCGGTCCATTTAACGTACACATAATGGTAAGCAATTCACTCACTCGGAGAAGCATTCCATTCTGATTTCTTCTTCTTCATCTTCTGATATATGTTGTACTTAATCTTCATTTCTGCTTTTAGCTGCTGCTTTTCCAAATGTGAATCACAACGAGATGAGTGCAAATATTTTCAAAGGTTGTTGCTCTGTTTACATGTAATAATAATTCTGGTTAATTTTCGATTTAGATACAAGGTTAACGTATTTTAGAGGAAGAGGGGTAACTGGGGACTTTCTACCCGAGAACATGACTGGTACGAACCCATCGTTTCCCTGTCGTGTGTACCTCATTGCTTTTAAAGTTTTGTATGTAATTGCGTACACAACTATTTTCTATAAGAATTATGTTTCCCAACTACATGGTTCCGGGTTCAATCCGACTGCGTGGCAACTTGCGAAAGTATTTTCTGCTATAACCACGGGCCAACCAAAGCCTTGTGCGTGGGTTTATGACAATAAAGGAAATGAAAATGTAGGTTTTGTTGAAAGCTGGGTGGTCATGAGAATTTAGAATATGGCACTAGGCTACGGAAACAGGCTTGGCAATGCTTGGATCTTTTATAGCGATCATATTGTTAACGAAAGACAATGAGCTCTTCATTGAATCACAGCTGTCACTGTCCGAGACACAGAATCTGAAGTCGTTGACCTGCTTCGGTGACGATTTTGTTAAAAACAACGATCTTTGGAGTTCGTTATGGGCGAAGTACATCTTTTAATCTATTCTTTCTTTCAGTCATTAGACTGCGGCCATGCTGGGGCACTGCCTAGTAGAATTTTTTGTCGAATGAATCGAAACTAGTACTTGTTTTTTTAAAAGCCGGATACTTATGCCATCGGACTCACTTTTTCCAAACTACTAGTTTTCAGGGACGTAAACACACCCACACCGGTTTGAATCGGTGGCGGGGGATAAATACACCAACACCGGTTTCAACTGATGGTGGGGGACAAATACAGAAACAAA
>NW_021823611.1:0-21768 GCF_006345805.1 Octopus sinensis | reverse complement strand
CACATAGTGCAAGTCGGCTTCTTATCCACGATTTATATATCACAGTAAATTATACATCATCTCAGCTTTGTGTGTAAGAATGTGTGTGTTATATATATATACGTTGCAAGTAATCAGGTGATGTGTATATAAAGACATATAACGTAATGGTATATTATATACCTACACTCACAATGTATATATAATGCATAATTTGCGTAAATATGGCCAAATCCTTCGAAGCATAATACACACATAAGGAGTGTATAAAGCGGTGTGTGTGGTGTGAAGTGATATGCAAGGAAGAAGATCCCGGGGTTTGGAAATCGATGTGGCAATGTGTGGAAAGGATAGAGGAAAGCTGATGAGAGATATTTAGTATAAAGTGGGTGAAGGTTTCGATCCCCAGCGGACACCTACCGTTTTTCGCTGGATCCCCTTTCTTTTGCCGTCGCTGGCATTGCCCATGGCCGGCGCCTGCTGGTGGTCCCGTGTAAAATAGCCAGAGGTAAGGGGTCAGATAAAGAGACCAAAACAGGTCAAAAAAAAAAAAAGGGGGTCGATGTTCCAAGGGAATCGATCAGCGAGCCGTGGTGGTGGTGGTGGTAGAAGTGGTGGAGGTTGAGGCGGTAAGACTCCTTGGTAGAAACATATACACACACACACACAGAGCTGTGTGTGTGTGGAGATGTAGTGAGGTGAGCCTGTGGCTTTAATGTGTTGATCGCTCCAACAACGACCACCACAATAACAATAACAACTGTAACAACAACAACAATAATAATGTTGGTGGTGGTGGCGGCGGCGGTGGCGGTGTTTGAGGTAAATAAAGTCCGGGAGGTTCTGGCACGGGACTCACAACATCACTGATACATTATGTAGTCATCCGCTACACATACACACTCACACACACACACACATACACAACATGAGCATAAATAAGTGGTTCAGGGGCCGAACTCAAACCCCAACACCGGAGCAGATTTCTTTACTGCGTTGAAAAAGATTTCAGAGTGAAAAAATTTGATTCCGTAACTGACCCTTTGCTTAAAAATATAAGTGGGCAGCCGGATTAATTTGGCACACGGACTATTATATAATGTTAAAGCAGTGCTTCGATGTGTGTAGTTCCGCAACAGCGGAAGAATGAGGAAGAGTGAGAGGAACGGCAGAATGCGAAGGGGAGGAAGGAAAAGAAACTAAAGAAATGTAAGAGAGGGAAGGAAAGAGAGAGTAAGAATTTGAATATGAGGAAGGAAGAGAAAAAGTATGAGTAATAGAGAGAAAAACATAGTAGCAAGTGAGAGTTGAAGGCAATAGTGGGAGGGGATGCAAAATATAAGAGTCGAAGTAAAAAAAGGAAGTAAATTAGCGAGGAGAATGAAAAGACATAGTGTGGGGGATAGGGAAAACGGTGAGACTATAAAGGAGGGAAAGGAGGAGGAACATGAAGTAGTCAGAATTGATTGTGTGGGAAGGAAAGGCAAAGACATAAAGAGAGGTCAATAGTGAGAGAAGAGAGAGAGAGAGAGTAATAGTGATTTGGAGAGAGGGTGAAAAACGTAGTAGGAGTATAAACTAGAAAATAAAATGTAGAGAGGTATGTAAACATTGAGAGAGAGAGTGAAGAAAGAGATGGTAATATAAAGAGAGTGGCAAAAGGAGCAGTAAGAGAAGAGAGAGGGGGAGGAAGGCAATGTGCTGTAATGGCAGCAGCAACAGCCTGAGAGAAGAAATGGTTGGGGAGAATATATAATACCGTGTAATATAATGTAATACGCACACACACAGCTCCTTCTTTGCTGATATGTAACTGGAATGTGGTCCAACGAAATATTTTATATACATATATATATAATTACACACAACTGTCTATAAATAAATATATATATATATACATACACACACGTGTGTGTGGTTGGCGAGTATGGCGGTATGTATGTATGTATATATATATATATATAATAATCATTTAACGTTTGTTTCCCATCTTAGCATGGGCTGGACGGTTTGACAGGAACTGCAAGACCGGTTGCTGCACCGGGTTCCATCGTTTTGGCATGGTCTCTGTGGCTGGATGCCTTTCCTAACGCCAACCACTTCAGAGAGAGAGCACTGGGTGCTTCTTACGTGGTTTCATCAACGACAAGGTCACCAAGCAATCTGCAGAGACAAAACTCCTCAGCTTTAAGTGGGGAGTAGTATTGAGACGGGGGCGGCTTTGTGTTAGTCGAGAGACGGTGGGTGCGAGGACAGGTGTCTTGCTGTCGAGGAGATACATGGATATCCCAGTTTGGAGAAGAGAGTGGGTTAGAGAGTAAGATAAGAGAGCAACAGTGAGGGTGAGGTGGTGGCAAAGATGTGCTGAGACATGCCTTCGAGGGGGGACATTGGTGCAGGTGAGAACAGGTGAGGTGATAGAGAAAGGACTGGGCAAATGGGAAGGAAAGAGGTGATGGAGTGAAATATAGGAGAGGCAGGGATTGCAGGGGATGTGTGAGGGCATTGAGGGTGATAAGAGAGGATAAGTGAGTTGTTATTGATGAAGAAAAACACAGAAATGAGAAGACATGGAAAGGTATCGATTGGTGGAGACAATAGGCAGAGGAAGACAATGGGAATTGGTTGGCAGGGGTGGAGAAGGCAATGACACACTGTGTTTCTGGGGTCTGGGAGCATTTAACTTCAAAGCCAGCTGCTGTCACTTTTGTGTCACTGGTATCTCTGTACGTCATGGTTTCTCTTCTTCTTGACACTACAGACTCACTTGAAAGGCTACTGAAGAGTTGGTTCACCTCTACAGAATGATGCTGTTTAGGTTCATTGCTAAGGCAAGCCACCTCCTCAAAAAACTGCTGATCTTCTGCACAGTTTCCATACTTGACATGCTAACATCATATGATGACTGGGGCCACAAAATCTGGACAGGATAGCATGCTAGGATGCCCAAGGTTTGGAGCAGCTGAGCAATCCAGTTTTCTTCCCCATGCACTTCCCTCGTTCTTCTGCCAAAGTTGGAATAGCAATGTCAAACAAGTCGAAGTGAAACTTTTCCCCCACTTGCCCTTTCCTCAGCACAAGAGACCTCGATTTTGATGGTTTGAAGTTCATCCTTGCTCATAAAATAAGCTACTGAGGTCCTTGAAGGGTCCACCTGCCACCAGCATGTTGTCCATGAAGGCCCTTAATACTGACTGCTACAAGTTAGATTTTATCTGGGATCTTTCACACTCAACCTCTGCTATCTTGACCCCAACCCAAGTTCATGGCAAGAGGTGGAATGGAAGGGTTACTGAGATGGAACAACCAGTCATATTATCCCTTCCAACCTGTTCAACATGGATGTCTGTAAGTATGTAAGCTTAGAGATGTCTCCCACGTGGAAGATGCAATAATAATTCAGAACAAGGTTGGTGATCTTCTATAGGATGTGGTGTCTTTGGAAACCCTCTTCAACCAGCTTGTGTGGCATGGGCCTGCAAAGATTTGCAAGGTCCAGCCACAGTACCACTAGATCTCCCTAACCTTCCTTTGCTTCTCTTAGGAGCTGTGTAATCACTCTGGTGGGCTTTTGGCAGCTGGGGGTTCCAGCAGTTCCACTTTCTTGTATCGATGTGTTTATGAATTCGATCTCTCAAAGAAATTTTGTTAACCAACATGACAAGATACTGAAGAATATTTTGCCTTCAATGCTAAGTAGTGAGAAGGTGCTGCACTGGGTGATTCTCTTTGAATTCTCCTCCTTCAGGGTCCAAACAATCCCAGCCTCCCTCCATTGGTTGGCAATAATTCCTCTCTGCCAGATCACTTACAGCACCTTCCACAGTTGTTGGAGAGATTTTGGACAATGTTTATAAACTCCATAAGGTACTAACAAGGATTGTTGTCATTGCTTTCAGCCAAATCTTAGTGTCATACTTACATAGAAAACAAACTCTGACCTCTTAACATCTCACTTAAAGCACCACCCGCTTCTCCTGTTCCCCCTCTCAAGCAAGGGGCCTCTCTAGTCGGGTAAGTTACATGGCAAGCTCAATAGCACCGAGTGGTTGACATTGGAGCATAACACAGTGCTGGTGCCACCGTAAAATGGTTGACATTTGGAAGGGCATCCAGCTGTAAAAATCATGCCAAAGCTAACCTCACCTGCATTGGTGCCACGTTAAAAGCATTGAGTCCACTTTGCAGAATGGTTGATGTTAGGAAGGGCATCCAGCCGTAAAAAAAAACTGTGAAAACAGACACAGTAGACTGGGGTAGTCTTCTACCTGGCCAGCTCCTGTCATCCGTCTTACCCATGCATGCATGGAAGATGCACATTAAATGATGATGATGATGATATAATGTACTGTTCTGTGATGGTAAGATCAACAAAAATAGTTCTCCATCTGATGAGAGATAAATATTAATAGACACAATACATGTTATTCATGTGCTATTAATGGTTTCATATGTTGAGAAATACCTCAAACATATTCATCAGGCACAAACCACATATCAAAACGAGCTGAGAGTTGAGAAGGAAGCATATAGAAAACATGGAAGGTTTTCTATATGCTTATCATCATCATCATTTTAACGAACCCTTTTCCACATGGGCTGAACAGAATTTTTTTATGCAGATTTTTTTTCTTCAACCAGATGTTCTTCCTGTCACCAACCCACATCTCATCCCAAGCACACACTTGAGAAGACCCAGTCACTGAAATAAAAAAGTACTTGTCTCAGTCTATACCCTTGCACATAATCTTGACAAACCTCCCACCCCCCCACTTCATCTTTTTAACACTCACTCTCTCCCCCTCCAACATATTTTCTCAAAACACATGATTGTATATACATGCGGTAGCATATCCAATGATGGAACATGCTAGCTTCATTTCTCTCTACACTCTGCATTGAAGACCCACATCTCACTCCCATATAGCATTGCTTGTTCATACACATGCATCACATAATCTACTTTTCACTCAGAGAGAAGCCTTTTGTTCCCAACAGAGGTAATACCTCTCTGAACTGTCTCTATCCTATTCTTTTTGTAGCAATTCTTATACTTACAAAAATCTCTTCCAGAGTTAATTAAGTCTCCTGAGTAACAGAAGCTATTTGCTACCTCTAAGGATCCTCCTGGGCATCTGAAAGAAATCTGTTTCACACATGTCATTAGTGCTCATTGCTTCTGTGAATCTGCTATATACAGAGTATAATCTCTCTCTGTTAGCCTTCCCACGAAGCTGCTGGAGACAGTGGTTAATCCCAGGTTGGAGAGGGTTCTTGTTGGAAGGCCATCTGTGTGGCAGAAGGATTTGGCTCCCTGCCATACTTCTGGAAAAAGACAGAATTGATTGTTGGAGAATTTCTACAACTTCACCAACCCCCAACGTCTGGCCCCCTGATTCCCATAATTGCAATCCCATGGATAGCAATATATGGAGCATAGTTGAGAAAGACACCAACTGTTCTGCCTGAAACACCAAAGCATCACTGATGGCCAAGATCAAGGAAGTCTTTGAAGATCTTTCCAGAAAGTAAGGAATGCAGGCACCAGATTCCAGAGCCGTTTTCAGGCCAGGGTGGAAGCTGAGGATGATTACTAGGAGTAAACTGTTATCTCCCAGCCATAATCTAGTGAATATTTTTTGATTTTTTAATAAATACTTTTATTTTTGGATGGAATATTGTGTTTTGCTTTCCATTTATGCAAAGTGTTGAATTTAGCCTGAATACCTTGTATGTCATACATCTATCTTCACCTCCTTCTCACAACGTATACATATATATATATACATGGGTGTGTGTGTGTGTAGCATGTATGTGTAAGAGAGAGAGTGGGGGACAGATTGGTGAGACTATATATTTTGCAATATTTAATTCTTTATGTTCTGAGTTTCTCGGATCAACTTTGCCTTTTGTCATTTTGGGTGGAGCAAGAGAAAATATCCATCCACCACCATTTCTGCAAAAAAATGGCAGAATTTGAACCAAGAACCGTAAACTAATAAAACACACATCTCTTATTAGATGTTCTCACTGTTTCTCCTCTTCCTGGATGGTGTGATTTCTTGACAGTGAAGGCCACACTGGAGCAATGATAGAGAAAGCCAGACACTGTCCCAGGCAGTGGAACACTCAATGGTTAGCATAGATGGCCACACAACTGAAATAATACATTAATCAGGGTCCACTGAGACCAGGGGTTAGAGGAGTGATCCTTAAACAAGAGAACTGGTCTCAGTACTTCCACCAGAGTGACCCTCACCAGTAACATATTCCAGAACCATGTGAAGAATTTCGTCTCCTACATAACAATCCAAAAGAACACAAAGGAAAGGAACAAACCACAAAAAAGCATCTCATCCAGTGTTCCAGCAAGCCCCTGGGCTGGTACTTTGTTTTTATTCACCCCTGGAAGGGATTAAATTGACCTCAGTGAAATTTGAAATCATAAACCAGAGAGTCATAACAAAGAGTACAAGGGACTGTGTCCTACATTGTAAGGTCTCCACTGTTTTAGATGTGTCTAATTGCGCAGTGTGGTAACAGGAAGATAATTGCATTGTGGGCGGAGCTGTAAAGTCAATACACAACATGACCAACACTAACTCCAACTCCTTAATTACTAATTAGCAGTTAGTCTAATCACATATTTCTTATATTAATTGAAAGCTCACAACATACAAGGCCAATGCGAATAATGATCAAACTACTTTATAACGCCCTAACTTGTTTAAAGTTTAGCTTTAAAGGCTACAGCTGTGTTGTGATGGGGTTTTTATTATTTTAAACCCTTTTGTTACCATATTTCTGATGAAATATGCTGCCTTTGGTTTAATTAATTTTAAAAGTAATGAACAAATTAGTGAAATAACATTTATCATTATTAAGCTGGTTTTTGGAACATAAATTGACATGGAGTTTTGACAGAAGCAGGTTTTGATTAAGCACTTTTTAAAACAGCAAGTTTGTATTATACAACCAGGGGTGGTCTCAAGGAGTTTAAAACCTTGTTGGAATCTAAAATTGAAGAGAATTCAACATGAAAGATTACATGAAATATAAATTATATTGTAAAATATTGAAAAAATTATCTCAACATTTATTCCAGAAACCTTGTATTTATAGAATAGGGGTTAAATCAAAGACCTTAATCTGAAATTGACCAATATTTTCTTCTAAGAAACAGAATCATTTCTAACAGGTCCTAATTCATAGAAGCACTTAAATCTGATTTCATTATTTTCAGTGGAGAAAAGAAAATTATTATTTGAGAAATTGGAAAATTTTAATGCATTTTGACCCCAGTTAACATTTAATTGGAGTCAGAGTCAATACAGTTTGACTGATTGTGACTCTAGAAACGCAATACTTGCTTCTGACTTCACAATTCTGGCTCCACAGCCAAGGTTCAGAGAACAAAGGATTGGGTGCATTTAGTGGGGTCCACTCTAGTCAAGTCCCCATGTGAATGTAACTTGATGATGTAATGATCTTTCTTGTGACAATCCATCCATGATTGTGAGATGGAGAGAGGGCTTCTGGCTGGCCTCCCCCACTTATGTCATGATTGTACACCCCCCACCCCAGCCCTCTTCTGTCAACGAGACAAGAGGTGGTACAGTGCAACAGAATAGGGAATGAAACAAAATGGTCGATTCAGAAGAGCAGAGGCCATTGTAGCAGTGGCAAAGAGACACACGGAGTGGACACAGTGTATTTGATGGTCTGTGTTTATCTCTGACTTGGTGGAGTTTTTGTTTAGCTCCAAGTGAGTCCTAGTACAACAGACCTATCATCAAAGATGTTCTAGCCATGACCATCCCATTTTTTATTCAAACATAAATATATCTAGGACTATATTATCTATTGTGTCCCACTTTGATATTGCTCAGATAGCCCAAGGTCAACCACATGAAATCAAATTCTTGATGATAGACAATCCAACTTTGACTATCTCATCTTTTTAGTACATCCAGGACTGCATTTTTCAATTTGTCCTTCATGTTTGAGATGTCAGAGAGATTTAGTTACACTTTTTAACATGTCAAATAAGGCACAAAGGTTCTGAGGTTGACTTCTAGGTTTCAAGAAAGTCTCCTGGAGCAGCAGAAGTTTAGGTGTTGCTTCATTCCTGGTTAGAACAGATTTAATGGCCTGGAAGATGTAAATTAGTGTGAACAGGAGAAATACTGACAACATAATAATAATAATAATAATAATAAAATAATAATAATAATAATAATAATAAACCTTTCTACTATAGGCACAAGGCCTGAAATTTGGGGAGAGGAGGTAAGTCAATGACATCAGCTCCAGTACTTGACTGGTACTTAATTTATTGAACCTAAAAGGATGAAAGGCAAAGTCGACCTTAATGGAATTTGAACTCAGAACGTAAAGCATTTTGCCCGGTGTGCAAACAATTTTGCCAGTTCGCCATCTTAATATATAATAATAATAATCCTTTCTACTAAAGGCATAAGGCCTGAAATTTGGGGGGAGGGGATCAGTCGATTACAGTGACCCCAGTATTTGACTGGTACTTAATTTATCAACCCCAAAAAGATGAAAGGCATAGTTGACCTCAGCAGAATTTGAATTCAGAACATGCATACAGGTGAAGCACTACAAAACATTTTGCCTGGCATGCTAACGATTCTACCAATAATAATAATAATAATAATAATAATAACACCAACACGAACTTCCAACTTGTCTTTTGAGGTTCCTGTGTGGGACTTGGAGCCAACTTGTACAAATGTAAGGCAAAAGTCAAACATAAAATAATAATAATAATAATCCTTTCTATTATAGACAGAAGGACTGGATTTTGGGGGTAGAGGGAAAGTCGATTACATCGACCCCCACTCCCACCCCAGTACTTGATTGGTACTTAATTTATCGACCCTGAAAGGATGAAAGGAAAAGCCGACCTCACCAGAATTTGAAACTTGGAATCTAAAGCGGAAATTCTTCAAAAACATTTTTTTCCCATTCCTCTGAAAATCCTGCCAGTTTGCCATTTTAATAATAATAATTTGTCCAACCAACTGAAGGAGGACATTAAATGATGATGATGAATCCTTTGTATTATAGGTACAAGGAATTTCGAGGGAGAGGGTTAAATGGTACTTATTTTTCTGACCCCAAAGAGATGAAAGGCAGAGTTGACCTCAGCAGAATTTGAACTCAGAACATAAAGACTAAACAAATACTGCTCAGCATTTTGACTGGTGCAGAAATGATTTGGTCAGCTCAACCCATTATTGCTAATAATGATAACGATGGTTTCAAATGCTGGTGTTGGGCCAACAGTTTGTGAGGGGAGGGGGAAGTTGATTACATTGACCTCAGGACTTGATGAAAACTTATTTTATTGAACATGAAATGATGAAAGGCCAAACTGACAGAGGCAGGATTTGAACTCAGAATGTAACAACAGACGAAAAGCTGCTAAGTATTGGGTTGTCCGGCATGCTAACGATTCTGTCAGCTCGCCTTATCATTATCAGTATAATTATTATCCTTATTAAGGTGGTGAGCTGGCAGAATCGTTAGCACGCCAGGCGAAATGCTTAGCAGTATTTTGTCTGCTGCTACGTTCTGGGTTCAAATTCGGCCGAGGTCGACCTTGCCTTTCATCCTTTCAGGGTCGATAAATTAAGTACCAGGTGAGTACTTGGGTCAATCTAATCGACCATCCCCCTCTCCCAAATTTCAGGCCTTGTGCTCATAGTAGAAAGTATTATTATTATCATGCAAGGTTAACTTTCCCTTTTATCCTTTCAGGGTCAATAAATTAAGTCCCAGTGAAACACTAGGATCGACGCAGTTGACTAGACCCCTCCCCCAAGATTTCAGGCCTTGTGCCTTTAGTACAAAGGATTATTATTATTATTATTATTAATGATAAAAATTAAAATAATTTAAAAGTATTTTTCTATGTGATGTTTAATTGTGGTTTGTTGGAAAGTGAGCAAGTGTTAAGGCCAGACATGTGATTCAGCTTTTAGAACACAGTTTTGAACAGTTCTAGATATGGGGTGACCATTACAGGTCCCCTATGTATCCAGGGCTTATGTTATTGGTCAAAAACATGACAACAACTCTCTAAAACTGCAACCCTGCATTGTGGACATTCTGAACAGTTCCATCAGCTTCAAACTCATCTAATTTGTATGATTAGAAATCACATGGATGGATCTGTTTGAAACTCCATCCTAAACTGTGCTTGCAGCTTGACTTCCTAAATTTAGCCTGGAGTGCCACTTAAAGAAGCACTTCTGGCTAAATTTCCTTTATTCAAAGCCCAGTCGGACTCCATCTATTAGTTGTAATGGGTTAAATTGAAAAAGAAATAAAAACTGAGTTATCAGTTGTTAGAGTGTGAATACAATTTTGGGGGACACCTTGCACACACACACACACACACACACACACACACACACACACAGAGAAGGCATGTAGCTTAGCACTTAAGGTATTCAGCTGATGATCACAACATCATGAGTTTGATTCCCAGCAGACATTGTATCCTTGAGCAAGACACTTTATTTCACATTGCCCCATTTCACTCAGCTGGCAAGAATGAGTTGTACCTGTAATTCACAAGGGCCAGCCTAGTCACATTCTGTGTCATATTGAATCTCCCTGAGAACTACATTAAGGGTATATGTGGCTGTGGGGTACTCAGCCACTTGCATGTTAATTTCACGAGCAGGCTGTTCTGTGGATTGAACCAACTGGAACATTTGTCATCATAACCGATCAAGGGCCAGTTTTTTTTTCCATGTAAATATGTGTGTGTGTGTGTGTGTGTGTGTGTCTATGTTTGTCCCCAACCACCACTTGATGACCGATGTTGGTGTGTTTACATCCCCATAACTTAGCAGTTCGGCAAAATAGATCAACAGAATAAGTACCAAGCTTTAAAAAAAAAGTACTGAGGTCAATTCATTCGACTAAAACTTCTTGAAGGTGGTGCCCCAGCATGGTCACAGTCTAATGAATAAAACTAGTAACAGGTAAAGGATAAAAGAACTCTCTCTCTCTCTCTCTCTCTCTCTATATATATATATATATATATATATTGTGTGTGTGTGTGTGTAGACCATGTACTTTTGCAATACTGAAAAGAGCAGGGCTTCTATAGTAAACCATTGGTACATTCACACCACACAGCTTCTATACTGCGACATTAGCAACAACGTAGTGTTATGACAGTGTGGTGGTGGTAGTGTGGTGATGGCATTGTCACCATGACAACAATACTATTGTATCAATATGAAGACTGACCTTTATTTAAAAGGTTGATCTTTTAATACAACAGAGTAAATATCACCACCAACACCAGTCACCAGCACCCCCCCCCCAACAACAATATTTTGCATCTGTCTTCTATTGTGGCACAGCTCGGACAAAGCTGTTCCAGCACACACACATATCTTTATGTGTGTGTGTGTGTGTATATACATACACACACAAGCAGACGTGCATGTGTGTGCATGAAACAAATGTGAGATGAGAGAGAGAGAGAGTCCAATATGTGATGTATTTGAACAGCAAAGATAAATAAAGATATATTAAATACCATACAAGATAAATTGAGTTATTGAAATTGTCTCTGCTTCTGGAGAAGACAGAGAAAGGATGATGGTGTTATGGTGGGGGGGGGGGAGTAGTAGAGACAATGGTATATAGCTAGTTAATGGTGGTGGTGTTGTGTGTGTGTGTATTCATTAGAAAGACAAACAGACAAAAGATATACACATATATATGTGTACATGTGCAAGCATTAGTGGTTCAGTGGTAGAATGCTTGCTTGCCATGCAGGCGGCCTGGGTTCGAGTCCCAGCCACTGCAGTGTATTGTTGTTTTGTGAAGGCTCATGGCTCAGTGGTTAGAGTATCAGGCTAACTATCATTACATAGTGAATTCGATTCCCAGACCAGGCTGTGTGTTGTGTTCTTGAGCAAGATATTTTATTTCACATTGCCCCAATTCACTCAGCTGAAGAAATGAGTTGTGATGTTGCTGGTGCCAGGCTGTATCGGCCCCTTTGCCCTTTCCCTTGGATAACATTAATGGTGTGGAGAGGGGGGGATGGCATACATGGCCAACTGTCAATCTTCCATAAGCAACCTTGCCCAGACTTGTGCTTTGGAGGGGAACTTCCTTGGTGCAATCCTATTGTCATTCATGACTCAAGGGGCTCTTTACCCTTTTACCCTTTACATGTGCCAAAACAGACAGAGAAGTCTGGTGCAGGCTCCTGACAAACCGTCCAACCCATGCCAGCATCGAAGGCAGACATTAAGCAATGATGATGATGACGTGCATATGCATATGTGTGTGTGTTTGTGGATGTATATATCATCATGATAATCGGGATTATGAAGTCCATGCTTTTCCATGCTTAGATGAGTCAGCTGAAGCTTATTGAAGCAGAGTTTCTATGGCTGGATGCCCGTCTTGTTACCAGAAAAGCATAAATATTAAAGTTGACATAGAAAACTGGACGCCGTCTGAATGTTGGAAAAGAGTTACCTGTATCCTGGTGATTGGCACCAGGTATCAAAATGCCAGCATCTTGAACAGCAGCTCAATGTTTTGTGAACACTGTGAAGGCTGTAGGATGTGACATGGACAGCTGCAACGGAGACTACAAAGTTATGACCAGCACGAAGGGACACAGCTTCTGCATGTTGGAATTCCTCTCCTAATGTTTGAACAGGGCCATAGGTCATTTCAGATGGCTGCTGGGGACAGTTGTCAAACCTTGCCCGGAGAGGGTTGTTACCTGAAGGTCATATGTGTTGCGTCAGGACTGGCTCCTTTTCATACCTCCAGAAAGAGTTACAAGTGGTAGTCAGAGCATTTCTGCAATTTTAGCCCCAACGTCTGGCTCCTTAATTCTCCTGATTCTAATCCCATGGATTACTATGTGTGGGGTACGGTTGAGAAAGGCTCTAACTGCACTGCCTGCAACATCAAGGATGAGCTGACAACGAAGACGAAGGAGACGTTCAAAGACCTTCCCAAAGATACAATCAGGAATGCATGTGCCAGCTTCCAAAGTTGTCTTCACACCATGGTGGAGGCAGAGGGGAGCTACTTTGGGGAAATTTATCTCCCAGCCATAATCTAGATGATATTTTGGGGTCTTTTAAAATACTTTTATTTTTGTATGGAACACTGTTTCCTGTTTTTTAAGTAAACTGTCAAATATTTTGTCCAAACACCCAGTGTGTGTGTGTGTGTGTGTGCATGTGTGTGCGCGTGTGTGCACATGCGCATACACACATTGTGTACACAAACACGCACACACACATATATTCTTTTATTTGTTTCAGTCATTTGACTGCGGCCCTATTGGAGCCTTTAGTTGAAGAAACTGACCCCCAAACTTATTCTTTGTAAGCCTAGTACTTAATCCATCAGTCTCTTTTGCCGAACTGCTAATTTACGGGAACCTAAACACACCAAGATCAGTTATCAAGTGATAAAGGGGGGACAAACACAGACACACACATACTTTATATTATATATATATATATATATATGTGTATGTATATATGTATATATGAATACGGCAGTTTTCTTTTAGTTTCTGTCTACCAAGTCCACTCACAAGGCTTTGGTCGGCTCGAGGCTATAGTAGAAGGCACTAGCACAAAGTGCTATGCAGTGGGACTGAACCTGGAACCTTGTGATTAGGAAGGAAGCTTCTTACCACACAACGATGCCTGTATGTATATATAAATATGTATACACACACACAGTAGTATGTATCTACACATTCACACACACACACACACACATCAATTAAGGAAATTCTTATAATATTAACATGGCAGTGCTTACAAACCATAATTAGAAAGACATTAACTAATGATGAGTGGTGGGGGGACCGGAGGTGGACGTGGAGAGATATCAGTGGTGGAGGTGACAGGAGACATTGATATGGGGGTGAGGTCACTGGTAGTACTGGTGGGTATTTTGCAGGGTGTGTTGCTTGTAATTGTATTAAACAGGGACGCAGTGACCATAAAATAAGGCAGTGGAGAACAAAGTCAGTTGGGTAGAATATGGGTGGGTGCATATATATACACACACACACACACACACACATAAATACACGTATCATCATCATCATCACTTTCGTTATTTAACATCCACTTTTCCATGCTTACATGGGCAAGATGCATTTCATTGAAGCAGATATTCTATGCTTAGATGCCTTCTCTGTCACCAACCTTCACCTGTTGCCAAGTAATATTTCCTCAGGGTTGGGCCAGATTTTCTATAAGGATCGCAAATGAAGGACTCCACTTTTATGATGGAATTCTTCAGTTACAAACATATATATATATATATACAGTAATCCCTCGATTATCGCAGGTGTTACATTCCACCCTCCACCCCCTCAATAGGTGAAAATCTGTGAAATAGAAACAGTACTGTACTGTATATTTTTTTCATTATTTTTATAATTTGTATATATTTATTTTATTATAAATTCAAAACAACACCACAGGAATCAACGTAAGCTTAAAATAATAAACCGCGATAGGTGAACTGCAATATGGTGAGGGATCACTGTCTATATATATATATATATATATATATATATATATATATAGTATGTATATTATCAATACAAGAAGATACTACAATAATATATTAATATATTAAGATATATTACACATTTTATTTTGTGAGTCCATCTCACAAGGGAAAGATCATTTTAGTTTGCTGTGCCTGCTCCCCATAAACATAACTGAGATTAGTGTCTCTTTGTGGCTCTCAGAGTTGATGTTTTGACTTTTATTTTTAGCAATCACTAATACTATTTTGCTCCCTTGAGTTATTAATTCCTTTTGGGTTTTTAATTGCTAGCCATACATATGTGTTTAATATATCTTACACTAATTCTATTAATTTAGAGTAGCATATGCAATGAAACAACAGTTCAATAACCCATCTACTGGAACTAGCAAACATATACATCAAAATACCAAGAAAAGAGATGTAAACCGCAATGAAAAGCACCAGATATGGCCAAATCATGATAGTAGAAATTATTGTGATATAGCTGACATTGTTACAATGTCAGAAAATGAAGTCAGAACTGCCATATATATGAATAAGTATAATAAATACTCATGCAGAGAAAAGTCAAAATGCCCATTGTTGAACCTCTGTATGAGTACAAATCTTGTATATAAATGTACCGTGCACACAAGGGGAAGGCCGTATATTTACATTGGGGCAACAGCTGATTCATTCAAGAATCTATGTCACCAGCTTCAAGAAAATCAATAACAGACATTCAACGTCTTTGGTCAATTTTCAGTGGCACCTTCAGAAAATTGAATATAACATAATATGGTCTATAGTAAGGCACGCAAAACCATATAATATCATTTCCAGGAGATACCAACTCTGCCCCAAGAAATCCTTGTCACGTATACACATATATATGTGTATACATGAGAGAGAGAGAGAGAGAGAGAGCAATAAGAAAATGGAGGGGATCAATAGGTGGTATTCATCAACTTTTAGACATTATATTATGTCAATTTACTTACTAAAAGGACAATTATAACAATATGCATACATGTATAATTGGGATTTCTATTGCTATATATTATATATTCTAATAATTACTGATGTTTTTATGTTTTATATATTATATATGTAAAGCATATGTTATACATGTATGCATATTGTTATAATTGTCCTTTTAGTAAATAAATTGACATAATATAAAGTATAAAAGTTGATGAATACCTCCTATTGATCCCCTCCATTTTCTTATTGCTCTATAAATTAATGGTAAAATATCTCTTTACCCTCATCTATTTATTACACTCGGCAATGTAATTGCCATGCAATGAAAAAACACTTGTGTATTAATAATTGGGTATTCTACCAGCAGTATTTTGGATAGACATTATCCCTTAGTTGGTTGGATTCACAACCTCTAACTTTCTTGGAATTTATATATATATATTATATATATATATATTACAGAGATGTACTTGCATAGCAAATGACCTGATCTGAGATTGTGTGCTGGAACGAAAACAATTGTAGCGTGGAAGGTGTTTATAAGCCATTATATATTACAGAGATGTACTTGCATAGCAAGTGACCTGATCTGAGATCATGTGCTGGAACGAAAACAATTGCAGCGTGGAAGGTGTTTATAAGCCATTTAAGAAACACACAAAAACAGTTAGATTCACTTCAGAATTTTGTCGGTGAAGAGGTTGCAGTCTCAAAGTGACAAAAATATTTTGACAAATTAAAATATAAATGTTGAAGTGAATCTAACGGTTTTTGTGTGTTTCTTAAATGGCTTATAAACACCTTCCATGCTGCAATTGTTATATATATATATATATATATATATTATATATATACGATGGGCATCTTTCAGTTTCCGTCTACCAAATCCACTCACAAGGCTTTGGTCGACCCGAGGCTATAGTGTATATATATATATATATATATATATATATATATATAATATACACTTATTTATAAATTTAGAGTGGGTTGTAGATATTTGTTTGACATCTAGTTCTAGTGTATAGGCGTTGGCATTCCAGCACTCTTAATTATAATTATATTTTTATAATTATTAACTTAAGAATATAAATATATGTATGCATACACATGTGTGTATACATGTATATAAATATATATATACCTAAATATGCAAACATGTGCATACTTAATATACATATATATATATATATACACACACACACAAATTATATATATATATATATATATATATACACACACACACAAATTATATATATATATATATATATATGCACACACACACACACACACAAACTCTGGGCAGGGGGAGCGACCAAGTCATATATCAAGTGGAAACTTCAAAGTTGCTATCAGCATTACACTGTGCACTTGTATTGAGTCCATTTTTCAGTCAATGCCCGTTGTCTGAATGCATACAATTGCACACAGGTTTAACTAATTATATACATACACATATATAGGTATATATATATATAGCACTTCGTCTTAACTAATTATACATGAATATGCACAAATGCGTGTGTGTGTAAACTGTTTAGATGCAGAGCATTTTAATTGCTGATGGTTTTCATAGCAACCAGATTGCTGCTCCACATCCCACAGAGTAGCAGTGTGACAGGAGAGAGGAGTAGGAAGAGGAGAGATTAATGAGGGAGGTGGCAGAATTGAAAGTATACAGATGATGACATTGGGTTACAGGAAGAGATTAAGATAATGCAGTGGTAGCAGTGAGAGAGGATCAGGCAGAGGTGCAGCTGGTGAGAAAGTGGCTGATGATTGAGAGATAGAAGAGAATGAGAGATGCTGGGTGTGTGTGTGTATGAGGAGGAGTAGGAAGAGATAGAGGATAGTGAGAGATGCTGAGTGTAGGGGGAGTGGGAAGAGGTAGAATGATGAAAATAGTGGGGGGGAGGTTATATGATGGTGGTGGTGGTGGTGATAGCGGAGGGGGAGGAACAGCAGTGATGACACAATGGCTGTGATGTAGTTGTAGAAATGGTGGAAATGGCAGAGCAAGAGAGGCGAAGTCACAGACAAGCAACTTGAACACGGACACGATAAGCACATATTTCTGTGTCGGTGCGTAAGTGTGCACATGCACACACACACACACTCTCGCACACATACACACTAGTGTGCAACCACACATATATACATCCTCTATACACATACACGTGTACACACACTGGTATTTAACATAGACATACTATACACCCTCGTTCCCATATAGACATGTGTGCACTAACTTGTGTATAACCATGTCTGTATGTATATATATATATATATATATATATATATATATATACACACACACACACACATACACACACTCACACACACACACAAATACACATTTTACACACCAGTGTATCACCACATGTATATACACACAACCTTCACAACACCACCCACCTCGCACACATCCTGGTCATCTGATCACAAACACCACATGTAGGAGTTTCTACAATCACTAGACCTGCTGGAAATAGAAGCAAAATGTCCTTCAAAATAAACCTGACTGTGAAATACCGGAGGACACATTAGATAATGTAGTCTTAGATACAAAATGTCTGAATAAAAGATGGGATGGTCACAGCTGGAATATCTTTAGTTATAGGTCAGTTGGAGCTGCCTTTCCTTGTTGATATTTAGCCTCTGGTTCAGTCCTGATCCAGATGGACATATGATCAAAGATGTTCCAGCCATGACCATCCCATCTTTTATTCAGACATAGTGTATCTAGGATTACATTAACTAATGTGTCAGTTCTTAGGACAGTAAAGTATGATTTAAGGGAAAAGGGAGATTTCTCTATCATTAATAGGGTTTTTCTCCTCAAGGACTGACCCTTTCAAAAGATGAAAACTCTGCTCTTCCCTTCAATCCCTTCACTCTCACAGTTATGAAGATCCTTTACGCTAATGACTTATTACATGACAACCCCTCCTGTGATGCTGCCACCATGAAATCTACCCCAGGACACTGTAAAGTGGTTGGTGACAGGAAGAGCATCCAGCTGTAGAACAAACCAACACTGAGAGATGGTGAGTAAAGTCTGCTCCTCTCACCAACCCATTCCATGTTTTCATAAACTTTATTGATGAAGGCACATGGCTTAGTGGTTAAGGCATTTGGTTCATAGTCATAAGGTCATAAGTTCGATTCCTAGTGATGCATTGTGTCCTTGAGTAAGACACTTTATTTCATGTTGCTCCAGTCCACTCAGCTGGCAAAAGTGAGTTGTACCTGTAATTCAACAGGGCCAGCCTTGCCCCCTCTGTGTTGTGCTGAATCTCCCTGAGGACTATATTAAGGGCATATGTGTCTGTGGAGTGCTCAGCCACTTGCACGTTAATTTCATGAGCAGGCTGTTCTGTTGACCGGATCAACTGGAACCCTCGTTAACGGATGGAGTGCCAGAAACTTTACTGATTTTAATAACTTTGTAATATTTCTTAGATTTCAAATATTATTTTGACTGGCTGACTTAATTTTCACCAACTTCTAATCCTTTATTGTCATTTCGATCCCATTGCATAGAAAAAAATCTTCTTTACCATAAACTACCATTGTTCATCAAAAATGTGTTTTCTAAAATAAATTATTTATTCTTCGGCCATGGAGGTCAAGTCAGATGGAGAGGGTCATACACCACTCACCGTTTGTTTGTATATTCCCAGGTCCTCCCAGGCAACCAGTTAAGCAGTGTCCCAGTTGGTCTCCATCTCCATGAGATCTCACTTCATCTGCCATGACCAGATGAGATGTGGCTGACCAACACGAGCCATTGATCCAGCCAGCTCTTCAGTGAAGAGAAGACTGCAGGGTCTAACTTGAGTTTATAAAACGTGAATAAATAAGCATTATATTTGACAAAGTAGCCTAAATGCTAAAGGGTTTAAGGACTGAAGTTAAATGTTGGCCTAACTCAGGAAATTGAGCAACATGGCCAACCTGTCTGAGCTGGGAGCGCCCGCACCTGAATCATACAAGCAACAGGACACATTCCAGTTTGAGAAGCGTCATTGGTTGAATACAAAATCTGACCAATGGTGATGCATAGACCTGTAATGCATCCTGGTACCAAAGGAGTTCAAGTGGCTTCTTAAGGCCCTGGAAGGTACATAAATCTCACAACTATAGAGCAGGACAGGGAGAACCAGGGTCCTAAAGACCCAAATCTTTGTTCTACAAACACCCTTGTTCAACGAGTTGACACCTGCACCAGTTCGTCCAAGTCTATTCAAGACTTCAGGATCATGGCTGATGTCACTGTGAATTTTCCTGCCAAGACAAGTGAAGCAGTCAATAACTTGGAAATTCTGACCTGCAAGAGAGACAGATGAGGCTATGGAGAAGGTGTGGAAATAGGAATCTGTGAAGTGACCAATGGAGGATATGTGAGTAACATTAGACTTAATAAGGAAGTGGAAATACCAGTTATTTCCCCCATACTGTGGAGCAGCAAGAACAAAAATAATGAGAGTGAATTTATTAATATGCAGAAATTCCGGGATGATGTCCGGCATGCTGAAAGACCACTGGGAGTGAGGCACCCCTCAGCTTCTGTTGATGCATGTCTCTAGGAGAAAGTCACTCTGATGTAAAACCAGATATGCAGGGAATAGCATTGGACATTTTAGGGATTTTTGGTTTGTGCTAGAGATCATGGTGCTCTCACATTCCTGAGCCTGTGACCCATAATGGCAGCAGACATCTTGCTCTGGTTTGTCTCTGGATAATGTCAATAAAGTGGAGAGGGTCTATGAGGTGTTGTGCAACCCTTATTGGACCTAAAACTTTGCACAGGCTTTGCTGACCCGTGCTTGATATGCACTCCCCACCCCGCCTATATATATATATATATATATATATATATATATATCTTTTAGTACATATTTATATATTTTTATTTGGAAGTCTTGCGGTGATGGGAAGGTGGTGAAGCATGCAGATCTGACAGGTTGGACGCATGAAGTCAGCGACCTGCACATAGGCAGCCCATGCTAGATATAAAGTCATCTCCTTGTTGCCCAAGACAGTGGTAGGATTCAGTTGCTGCATGGGTGTCTGAGTAGCTCCATTTGGGGAGGGCAGTGCTCACCTGGAGGCTGGGGAGGTTCTAGAAAAGGTGAACTAAAAATTGCCTGTCTTTCTATATCTGGTCAGTTTAGCATGACTGATGGATGTCCACCTGGCACTTGAAAAACAAAGAGACTTTTATTTACAAAATCTGGATGGAACTTGAACATTTCATGTTGGAATGTGCGTACCCTGTTGGATAACAAGAGTGACTATAGGCCTAAAAGATGCACCACTTGCAAGCTGAACCATTATAACATTGATATAGCTGCACTTTCAGAGACCCGTACAGAAGGTGATGGTCAGCTTGAGGAAGTAGGAGGTGGATACACCTTTCTTGGAAGGGGAGGCAGAAGGGGGAGCACAGAGAGGCTGGTGTTGGCTTTGCAGTTTGATCTGAAATCTTAAAGAAGTTGGAGGAGCTTCCTGTTCCTATAAATGAACGTCTAATGACTCTACAATTGCACCTGAAAGGTGGACAGTTTGCTACTCTAAGAGGTGCCTATGAACCTACTTTGACTAGTTGTGATGAAGCTAAAACTATTTTCTGTACCCAGCTGAGAGCCATACTTAGGAAAATCCCCGATTCTGATAAAGGAATTTCAATGACAGGGTTGGAACAGACTGGCAAACATGGAACTCTTTAGGACGTTTTGGTGTAGGGAAAAGAATAGTAATGGTCTCATGCTGCCGGAGTTTTGTGATGAACATGGACTTTACATCACAAGTGCTCATTTTATGCACAAAGGTGATCACACAACAACATGGATGCATCCTAGGTCTAAAGTTTGGCACTTGCTGGATTATGTCATCATCCGCAAGCGTGACATCTATGTCATTTGTAATGTCAAGTCCTTTCATGGATCGGAATGCTGGACAGACCACAGTCTGGTGCAAGCAAAGTTCCGGATGATGATTAGAGTGAAAAGGAGAAGAGGGCCAGTCAGCATTCCTCGGCATCTGAATGTCCACAAGATATATGATGCTGTGTTGAGAAAAGAGCTTCAAACTCGCTTGTCCAGATTTTCGAGACCAGGTTCTTCAGTGTGCTGCTAAAACACTGGAATATGCTACTGCCAGACACAGAGATGGGTTTGATGAAAAGGATGCTGAAGTTCAGTGACCCAATGGCAG
>NW_021823610.1:12500-21574 GCF_006345805.1 Octopus sinensis | reverse complement strand
CTCTGTCGAATTTCCTTTGCTGTATTTAGTTTCCAGTGTAACCGTTGCCTTGTTTAAAAGCAGCAGTAACAGCGTCAATCTTTTCGGTCTCGAACCGGGTTTCTCAACCATTTTTTATTCACGGACCCCTTTGATTAATATTTCATTCTGGTGGACCCCCATAGGCATTCGATGTTTAAAAAGTAGTTTTATAGATACTTCTTTCAAAATTCCTATTTTGTTTATCATACCTTAACTTCTGTAGGTTGAACTATGTAAAAATATTAAAGAAAGAAACCTAGCTGATTCTTGCAATACATACGAATACATATATCTAAAGTTTACTATTTTGTTGCATGGATCCCCCAAAATCTAATATCGATACTCAGGAGCCGTATGGACCCCGGTTAAGAATCACTGGTCTAGAAGAACTACGAAGGCCATGAGATACAGGCTCTTTATTCGAATTAATCCTCCCCACCACACACATGCAAAAAAAAAACACACAATGTCATCACGCTTTCGTAAATTATAAAATATAGCCACTAATTTCGGGATACAGTCTGAAATTTCGCTCAGTAATTTCCGCAATGTCTACGTCTATATTTAATTACAGCTACTTGTGTGTGTGTGTGTGTGTGTGTGTGTGTGTGTGTGTGTGTGTGTGTGTGTGTGTGTGTGTGTGTGTGTGTGTGTGTGTGTGTGTGTGTGTGTTTGTGTATGTGTGTATATATGCTCATCTATGTACATATATGTATGTATGAATCAGCAGAAATTGCGAGGATAATCTGGTGCTTGACGGAGGAAAGGAAACTCCGAATGACCCGTCCTTGTTTTCTTTGTATCGTCTATTTGGATGTTTGTTGTCCCTTTTTGTATCACCTAGCTGTACCGGATGTTTTGCGTTCTTCTCTCATTTGCATATATATATATATATATATATAATATATATATATATATATATATATATATATATATATATATATATATATTAATATATCTATATATATGTATGTATGTATGCATGTATGTATGTATGTATGTATGTAGTATGTATGTATGTGTATTTATGTGTACATATGAATGTATATATATATATATATATATATATAGCAAGAGGTAAGTACGATGCATGGATCCAAGTGTAGGAAGTTAGCAAGTTTCAAGCATATGTGCGGCCAGAAAAAAGTGGACGATCTAATATTATAAAAGACAAGCTGATCTATCTCCGCCTGTCTGTCACAAGATATATGTGAAGGATGGAAAGAAAGGGAAGAGAAAAAGTTGTTAAAAAAGAAATACAGCGAGAGGAGAGAGAGAGAGAGAGAGAGAGAGAGAGGGGTCGTGTGTGTGTGTGAAAGATAGATCGACAAGATGTCGTCACCGCAGTGACAACACCCTACCTTAAAAATGCGGGAATTTTAAGTGCAAATCTGTCGACATAACGCAACACAGACTTCAAAAAAATATTTTTTACTATATAACAGAAACGTTAGCACACCAGGCGCAATGCTTAGCGGTATTTCGTCTGTCTTTGCGTTGTGAGTTCAAATTCCACCGAGGTCGAGTTTGCCTTTCATCCTTTCGGGGTCGATAAATTAAGTACCAGTTGCGTTCTGGAATTGATCTAATCGACTGGGCTCCCCTCCCCCAAAATTTTGGGCCTTGTGCCTAGATTAGAAAGGAATATATATTTAATTTTGGTTGGTAGTGTGAAGTGTGTATTTCTCTTTGTATGTGCGTTTTTCTGTATGTTTCTCAACATACAGGCAACGCAGCACAGTTTTAAAAAAGCTTTTCATGTGAAAGATTGTTGGATAGGTAGAGTTGTCAGCATAGTAACTAACGAGGCTTTTATTAAATAACATTCAGCTATTAACTAGCCTTACCACACAGGGCACATAAACAGTTTCACTACTAACATCCGTAATATTGTTATGCACGGCCAACCAGAGCATATAAGACGAGATATTTTTCAATGAATATGCTTATCTTGTAGAATATTACCAAAAAAAGAAGGTATTTTAAATGAATGCTATTGTTCAACTGTATTCAAACTGTTACTATTTTACTTGTTTCAGTCATTTGGCTGTGGCCGTGCTGGAGCATCGCCTTTTTAGTCGACAAATCGACCCCAGGACTTATTCTTTGTAAGCCTGGTACTTATTCTATCGGTCTCTTTTGCCGAACCGCTAAGTTACGGGGGCGTAAACTCACCAGCATCGGTTGTCAAGTGATGTTGGGGGGACAAATACAGACACACAAACGTACACACTCACCCCCACACCCATATATATATACATATGTACGACGGGCTTCTTTCAGTTTCCGTCTACCAAATCCACTCACAAGCCCGAGGCTATAGTAGAAGATACTTGCCCAAGGTGCCACGCAGTGGAACTGAAACCAGAACCATGTGGTTGGTAAGCAAGCTACTTACCACACAGCCACTCCTACGCCTATAATCTCCACTGAGAAAGTCAATCTAAACATTAT
This sequence comes from Octopus sinensis, assembly GCF_006345805.1. Classification (NCBI taxonomy): domain Eukaryota; kingdom Metazoa; phylum Mollusca; class Cephalopoda; order Octopoda; family Octopodidae; genus Octopus; species Octopus sinensis. The sequence goes on along the minus strand of NW_021823610.1, from coordinate 19,099 downwards.
TTGAACCATTTATGAAGGTATGAGCATAATTTACAAATATCTTTACCGGCAACATGGCGACGGATAACGACCTAGCATACGATAAAACATGTTTATTTACATCTTGAGTTAAACGCTTCTTCCAATATCAAAATATATATATGCGAAGGGGTGCTGAAAAAAAATTCCTGGCTTTAAGGGTGTCGTGAAAGGGCTGTCTGGATACCCAAACTTCCGAGGTCTTTTGCAGGGATGAGAAAAACTGAAGAACCGCTGCAATAAGTGTGTGAATCCGAGAGGAAAATACGTTGAAATAAAATCATAATTAACTGATCCTCCTGTATTTTCTTTTATCCAAAGCCAGGAACTTTTCAGCACCCACTCGTATAGATAGACAGACAGACAGACAGATAGATAGATAGATAGATAGATAGATAGATAGATAGATAGAGATAGATAAGATAGATAGATAGATAGATAGATAGACAGATAGATAGACAGACAGACAGACAGATAGATAGATAGATAGATAGATAGATAGATAGATAGATAGATAGATAGACAGACAGACAGACAGATAGATAGATAGATAGATAGATAGATAGATAGATAGATAGATAGATAGATAGATAGACAGACAGACAGACAGACAGACAGACAGATAGATAGATAGATAGATAGATAGATAGATAGATAGATAGATAGATAGATAGATAGACAGACAGGGACAGACAGACAGACAGACAGAAGACAGACAGGACAGACAGACAGATAGATAGATAGATAGATAGATAGATAGATAGATAGATAGATGATAGATAGATAGATAGATAGATAGATAGATAGATAGATAGATAGATAGATAGATAGATAGATAGATAGATAGATAGATAGATAGATGGATGAATGGATGGATAGAGAGAGAGACAGATAGATGGATGGATGGATAGATAGATAGATAGATAGATAGATAGATAGATAGATAGATAGATAGATTTCTTTATTTGCCACGCAGGGCTAAACGCAGAAGGGACAAAATACAAAGTAGAGCTTTTCTTTTGGGAAAGAAGAGGAGGACAAAAAGAAAAAGAAAAAGGAGGGCGAATTCCAATCAAAAGGGATCGTGAAAAAAAGTGGGGGGGGATTCCGATCAAAAGGGATCGTGAAAAAAAAGCTAGATAGATAGATAGTAGGTATGTAGAGAGATAGACTGATAGACAAATAGTAGGATAACTTACATTAAGTTTGCTTACATTAAGATAGCTTAGATAGCTGAACCGGAAGCTAAGAAAAATTTACAAACAAGAGTAGCCATATATTACTTTTAATGTAATATGTTTTCAAGTAGACGGATGCGAAGTTTTAACACCTTTTCCTTTATAGCTTTAAAGAGAACATAGAATTAACTGTAGTGTTTTGTTTTTAGTTCTTTTCGTTTTCTCTTGTATTATTTTGTCCTTATTTCTGTGGGTATTTTTTTTTTCAAATTTATAACTACAGAAGGTTTCGTTTTGTTAGTGCTTTTTGTTTTTTTAAGCAGCGAAAGTGTATTCCCTCGAAAGTAAACATATGGTAGGTAGTATAGCGACAGTATTGAAAAGGAAAGAGGGCCCCTTCTGCGTGATCTTTCTCAACCTGCTAGAAATAGCTAGTAAATCCCCCGTCGAATCAAACTTAAAAATCACTTGGTAAAGTGGTGAATTCCCCGTCAGTCTCGACGATGAGCATTCTGGCTGTGTGTGTGTGTGTGTGTGTGTGTGTGTGTGTGTGTGTGTGCGTGTGTGTGCGTGTGTGTGTGTGTGTGCGTGTGTGCGTGTGTGCGTGTGTGTGTGCGTGAGTGCATTTGTGTAAGTGTATGTGTGTATGTATGTGTGAGTGTGTGTGTGTGTGTGTAAGTGTATGTGTGTGAGTGTGTGTATCTGAAAGAGAGATAGAGAAAGAAAGAAAGAAAAAAGAAAGGCAGGAAGAAAGAAAGGGAGGAAGGAAGGAAGGAAGAAAGAAAGAAAGGAAGGAAGGAAGAAAGAAAGAAGTGAAGAAAGAAAGAATGGAAGAAAGAAAAAGAAAGAAGGAAAGAAAGAAAGAAGGGAAGGCAGGAAGGAAGGAAAGGAGACAGACAGACAGACAGACAAGCACATAGATAGAGACAAACATAAACAGAAGGGAATGAGACAGGAATCGACCTACAACTGGCCTGCTTTATTTATCGATTTCGTGAGGATGAAAGGCAGAGCTTCTGAGCTAAAATTTCTTAAAATTTCAGATACACGCAATCATACACACACACACACACACACACACACAACAACGCCGTATAATAAAATGTCGTCTGCAGGAGATCGGCGCAAATCTATGAGCCAACATGAAAGTATTTGCGTGATCATTTAACCTGTTGTAAACAAGAGTTAAATCTTATGTATTTATATAACGCGTTGGATGATTGTCTGAAAAACGAAAGGAAAAAAAAACCCAATGCTCTCGACTGGAGCAGGCTTGCCAAACGTCTTTTGATGAAAGTACCAGATTTAGCAAAATAAATGTACCAAATTTTGCTCAAAAAGTACCAGAATTTAAATTTGTAATATTTCGCCTGTAAATCAACTGAAATGCATAATATATATTATTTATAATGAGAGACCAAACTATACGTATGCCGCTATATTTTATATATAAAAATTACAAAATTGGGACAAGAACGCAAAACATCCAGACAGTTAGGTGATACAAAAAAGGGACAACAAAACACCCAGACACACGATACAAAGGAAACAAGGACGGGTCATTCGGAGCTCCAGGTTATCTTTGCAATTTCGGCTGGAATTCGACTGAGGATAGAAAACTCCGAATGACCCGTCCTTGTTTCCTTTGTATCGTCTGTCTGGATGTTTTGTTGTCCCTTTTTTGTATCACCTAACTGTCTGAATATTTTGCGTTCTTGTCCCATTTTTGTTTTCAATCCAGTTGAACTAATAGATGAAGCTTTCTTTATGTAGATGCTTTCAACTTATGCTCCTCTAAATTCCAGTCATGGGAAGATACACTGATGGATCATTGATCTTAATTTCATATAGCTTTTATTTTTCATAATATTTTTTTAACAAAATTGCCAAATATTCCCATAACAACATATGTAATAGATTTGTGCATTCTAGAGCTTTCTGATTGGAAATCTAAGTTCAACTTAATAACATCTGGCAAAATATATACTAAAAATGCATAATACATCTCTGTGAGTGGATTTGTTAATGAGTTGAGCACATTTGAAGCTGCACTGTTATCTTCAATAGCAGCAGTAGTAAAGAATAACACTAGCGCAGGTCACTGTTCTACTATTCTTTTGACAACTTGTTCTAAAGATAGCCACCTTGTACAACTTATATGTAATAATTTATGAAGATTTGTTTGAGTAAATGCCTGAAATTCTTCATATTCTTGCAGTCTCTTTGGGCTATTTGAGAGGAATGAATATATGCTTCTAGCGTGTTCTTCTAAATATGAAGGTAATTCTGAACTTGGCTTTGATGCACGGATATGCATAGAGTGACAGACACAACCCTGAATAAAAAGAGAGGGAACTTTGTTCTTCAGTAATATCTGCACACCTCCCTTCTGTCCCATCATTACACTAGCATTGTCACTAGCAAATCCTATCCAATTTTCAAAAGTAATATCACGTAAGGTGAAGAATCTTTCAATAGAGGGAAAAATTCCATTAGCAGAGCAATCCTTGGCTTCTAAAAGAATTAAATAACTATCAATAATTTTCTGAGTGCTACAATCATAAAATCTAGCTAACAGAACAAGTTTTTATTTTGTACTTACATCAGTAGTTTCAACAACAATTAATGAAAACTTGCACACTTTTAACTGTTTAATGAGGTTTTCAGAGTAATAAGGGCCTAAAACATTTTTTATAAATTTGTGTAGCTTTGGTTACTGTACATTTAATATCTGTAGCTATTTTGGAATCAGGACATGCATTCTGAGTTAGTCCAGGCAAATGATCCATAAGTCTCACTAGTAAATTATGTTCTGTAATGAAGGAACCAAGCTTAAGATCTACAGCTACTACGTTTGTAATATGAACAGAAGTTGTAGGCTGCAAAAAGTCGGTCAGTTTTCCACTTTTACTTTCTGAATTAACATTGTTTTTCCGTGTTTCTCCAGATGAGATACACTGCCTTGAATTTCACAACAAAATTTACTGTATGTTCCTTCGATTTTTGTTTTACTTGGTTCTAACCATGATGAAAATCGAAAATCCAATAAAAGTTTGTTCGATAATATACGATTATACTATTTAATTCTTTTCTTTGTCGAAGTTAAACCTAAGTCAATTTTATCACTGCTTTTATCTTTCGTATTCTTGCTCATCATGAAGATGATAAATCACTCTTAATTGGTAAAAGTTTAACGAGATAGTAAGGAAGCTCTTGCCACTTGTGTATTAAACATACTACTGATTAGCATTAGAGGCGACAAGCCAGCGATATTGGATGGTACGTACGATACACGTATTGAACACGTCCCATACCAACTAGCGGATCTTTACCTTTTGACCGACAGATTTAAAAAAATTATTTTTGTAACTAAACACTTTCAAACTTCGGACACTGGTAGAATGTGTCGTATAAAACATCTTTTCCTCATAGCGTTTTTTAAGAAAAGCTTATATTTAGGAAGTTATTTCACGTTAAAGTTCTCGTATTTCGGTGATTTCAACCAATCAATGACATGTATTCAGCTGAATAAAATTACTGCCGTTGTTTGACAACAACAACTATCGGCGGTGTATATTTCGTTTGTCACTGTTATTTATGACATCGTTCGTGCGTTCGTACTGGTTTCAGGGTTAGCGTTAGGGTTTTAGGGTTAGGGTTGTCATAAATAACAGTGACAAACGAAATATACACCGCCGGAAATTCTTGACAAACAACAGAAGTAATTTTATTCAGCTGAATCGACTTAATTCCTATGTCCTTGTTTGTCCCCTCTATGTTTAGTCCCCTGTGGGCAATAAAGAAATAGATATTATTCCTCAATTTCTTGAAATTAAGTCCCCTTTTATTTGGGAGGGGAAGGGGTGTCACTAACAATTACTACTCGGGATTGAAATCCTTCACCAGCTAAAAAGAAAGTTTCAGTTAACTTGCAAGACATTCTTGTTTTGGAGTGGTCACCACTGAAATGATTTAGTCGACGAATTCAAGAACATGCTTGAAAGTCTTAAATACAAAAAATATTCTTTTCCACTCTAGGCACAAAGCTCGAAATTTTGGGGGAGGGGACCGGTCGATTAGATCGATTCCAGTATGCAACTGGTACTTAATTTATCGACTCTGAAAGGATGAAAGGCAAAGTCGACCTCGGCGGAATTTGAACTCAGAACATAAAGACAAAGTACCGCTAAGCATTTCGCCCGGTGTGCTAACGTTTCTGCCAGCTCGCCTTCTTAAATTTGATGAGATACTGCAAGTTGAATGAGGTATTATTTTACGATGTTATCGATTAAAACTTCTGACAGGCACTGATTTTCTCAAATAAGTTAAGGGCTGACATATAAGAAGGTCGGCTGCAAAATAAATAAAATAAAATAAAATAAACAGAAACAGAAACATTACAAAAACTAAAAAAAAAATGTTCGGTTTGTAGCAGGAATATTTGGTTTTAAACATCAGCTCACTGCTTAAAAATAAAATCCGGATCATAGTAACCGAATGCACAAACACCCAAAGAACACAAATAGGATTCGCTCAATTATAGATGACGTCAGCAAGTAGTGATCACTTGCATCTCAGAACAGGATGTCATTAACAATTTCATTTTTCGGTGCTTTTGTCTCTAAAGAAAACATTTATATATAATTAGTTTTTCAGTTGACCAGCAGCGCCTGCAGGAGAGTAGCGGTGTACTCTTTAAACAGGTCAGCTGCCAGTGTAGCCGGAGCTACCAAGACAAATAGACGATGACGACAAATTGGCCCCAAAATATTCTAGCTGCTAGAATCTTCAAGAAGGGCTACCGTTTTCTACTTGACATGCAAAAACATCATAAATTTGGGATCTTTACCTTTTGACCGACAGATATAAAAAAATATTTTTTTGTAACTAAACACTTTCAAACTTCGGACACTGGTAGAATGTGTCATATAAAAAAACATCTTTTACTCTTTTTTTTTGAGAAAGACTTAGATTTACGAAGTTATTTCACGTTAAAGTTGTCGTATTTCGGTAATTTCAACCAATCAATGACGTGTATTCAGCTGAATAAAAGTACTGCCATTGTTTGTCAACAACAACTATCGGGGACAAATACGGGGACAAACAAAGGGATTAAGTCGATTGCATCGACCCCAGTGCATAACTGGTACTTTTTTGTAACTAAACACTTTCAAACTTCGGACACTGGTAGAATGTGTCATATAGAACATTTTTTATCATAGCATTTTTGAGAAAAGCTTATATTTAGGAAGTTATTTCACGTTAAATTTGTCATATTTCGGTAATTTCAACCAATCAATGACATGTATTCAGCTGAATAAAATTACTGCTGTTGTTTGTCAACAAGAACTTCCGGCAGTGTATATTTCGTTTGTCACTGTTATTTATGACAACCCTAACCAT